>NC_084733.1:54166870-54236870 GCF_033978785.1 Entelurus aequoreus
TTGTCTGTTCGACATATTCCCCACTTGAAGCCAAACCACCGCCAGACGATGGTCCCCTGCAGTTTTTTGGGGGAATTAATTAATTCTTCCTTCATTCGTATTACCACTTGCACAGCTGCGCTAGCATCACAGCTAACATTAGCCATGCTGCTACCTCTCTGCTGGGAGAGGGCGTATACGTATGTGACGTATGTAAGAAGCTGCGCTTGCTGTCTGTGAGAAGGAGACACAGGAAAGAGTGAGAAGAGCCTGTCGTGTAATGCCAGCAGCTAAAAGCAACTGCGTGAGAACGTATACTCGAATATCACGATATAGTAATTTTCTATATCGCACAGAGACAGCTGACATTTTTACCGGTAACTTTTAATTCACATGGCCGTCTTAACGGTTAGGACACAGACCTGGGGATGTGTTGAAGGTGTGCTGGAAAATGCGGAACGGAAATTAGGGAGCAACAGAAAAGTGGAATGTATTATTTAAATCAATGCGTTGGAAAACACGGACCGGAATTTTTTTTAAACTGGATCTGGATCGGCATATTCCTATGCCTTGCCGTACGCATTTTTTGGCAAATATCGGCGGCCGATCCGATCCAAATATCGGATCGGGACAACCCTAACACACACACAGGATTCACGGACAGACTAAAAGCCTTGTTTTTCGCGACTCACTAGTGAGAAGTGCCGCAAAGTAATACAAATTAAGAGGAAAAGTATGATTGCAGAGCCAAATTACCCTTTGTGGGAATATTTCAGCTTCAACGCGAATGGGCAGTACAAGCTTGTGAAGATGGACGAACGAGCGAGATTGCTGTGATCACGTGATGGCAACAACAAAAAGAAAACAACCCGACCTAGTTTTTACAACCGGGAAAAATGCACTTTAAGATGTTTAATAATATGTTCAATATGTATTTAAGTTAAATGCTTACTTACAGAAATGAAGGTACTTTTTATTTTTATAGCAGGGGTCTCAAACTCGCAACCCACGGCCAATTGCGGCCCCCAAAGACGACATTTTGCAGCCCCCACCTTAATATGAAAGTCTAATGTTAATGCGGCACGCAAGTTTTATATGAATGGAACTTCATAGTGTTGTGTGTGGAGTTTAACAAACCTACCAATCACGGGGTATATGGCTCTCGGGGGCGGGACATTGACCGGGATTGATACAAGCAGAGAAACATTTCTCAATGAGTGAAAAGTTACAGCAGTGTTGCCGTGGAGTTGTCTTCTCTGCCTCATTTCTATTGGGCACACGCGGACATTCCTCCCAGCGCGCTGCGTTCACAACACTACCAAAAAACGTTTTTAAATTTGCTACCCAGTGGGACATTATACGTTTATGTCGTGGCTTACTTTGGTGGATCCCAAAATGTGCAGAGGACAAGAGCGGTGAGTGCGACAAGTCTTTTATTGTCCACACTGTCAATGATTCAAAATACAAAAACTACGGTGCCAGGAGAACAAAAAGGCACTGCAACAAAAGGCTCAGGCACAAAACACGATGAGCAGGCACCAGGCAGGAAGGCGCACAGTGTCCTTCGGCAATAACGGTCCCCGATAACCCGGACCAATTATGGGATCACACTGTTATTTGTGTGTCATTATTTTTTATTTGCATCACGCTATTCTCATTGTATTTGCGTTGCCTCACACGATGAACATTACATATATTTCGATTTGATTTAATTTGTCCTTTATTACTACACCTAAAACAACAGCACGGTGTCATTTCCTCTTCATTTTTGAGTAAGACCACGGCGGATAACACTCCGTGAGCAGTCGCCTTTTTGCATTGGCTATCCCAGTACTTTGTACCATTTACAAATGCCATGGTGCTCATGTCATCATGAAAGACATCAACATCACGCGCAAAAACAAAGGAGACCTGTTATCCTCCGCCGAGCTGCTGAACAGGAAAGAGCGGAAATGACGCACATTGCGTAAATGACATTCTCCGTGCATCGAGACGTTCTCTGTGCGTTGGCTAAACACGACAGTGACAACAGAATTAAAATATATTCCACATCTCCAAACATGTACCGGTATTCACTTTTTTTTTTACACTACCGTTCAAAAGTTTGGAGTCACCCAAACAATTTTGTGGAATAGCCTTCATTTCTAAAAACAAGAATAGACTGTCGAGTTTCAAATGAAAGTTCTCTTTTTCTGGCCATTTTGAGCGTTTAATTGACCCCACAAATGTGATGCTCCAGAAATTCAATCTGCTCAAAGGAAGGTCAGTTTTGTAGCTTCTGTAACGAGCTAAACTGTTTTCAGATGTCTGAACATGATTGCACAAGGGTTTTCTAATCATCAAATAGCCTTCTGAGCCAATGAGCGATAGTTGCTGGAAATGGGCCTCTATACACCTATGTAGATATTGCACCAAAAACCAGACATTTGCAGCTAGAATAGTCATTTACCACATTAGCAATGTATAGAGTGTATTTCTTTAAAGTTAAGACTAGTTTAAAGTTATCTTCATTGAAAAGTACAGTGCTTTTCCTTCAAAAATAAGGACATTTCAATGTGACCCCAAACTTTTGAACGGTAGTGTATATCAATTCCTAACGTATTTATTTATTTTTCATAGTATTTAGTGTTAAAAATCAGACATTTGAGAAGATCCAAATTTTTTCAACAAAGCTTTTTTTGTGGAATACCTGATGTGGCCCAGCCTCACCCAGACTCTGTCTTCAGCTGCCCTCAGGTAAATTGAGTTTGAGACCCCTGGGATAAAAGGTATTAACTTCCAATTACAGTAAAATGGTAAACAATTTACCAGTGATGAAAAAATAAGTGCATATCCTTTTAAATGGTTACCTGCATTATTATATATTATGATTACATTACACTATTAATACTGTATAGTTTTTATTGATTATTTAGGAGCATATTGTAGCCAAACGCTCTATGTCTGTCTGCATAAAACCAAATATTTTTAAGGTATATTATTAAATGATTGCATATTGTTCTAATGTGTGGCACTCTGAGACAAGAATATGTTGATTGACAGTCTAAAAGTAACATGTCTTCATTCACTCGTTATTTTCGCAGTTTTATGCATTTTCTGTATAAAATATAAAAATTGCAAATCGAATTGCAATTTTGGAGAGAAAATCGCAATTAGCTTTTTTTCTTAAAACCGTGCAGCCCTACTGTGAAGTCACGCTAAATTAAATCACTGCTCATGTTAATGAGCAAGTTAATGGTTTGTTTGTGAACCCTCCATTCTGTTGATCAAATCTAACAATGCAGAACCTTTTTTTTTTTTAATGTGAAGAAAACATACGGTACTAAGAATAAACAGAAGTTTATCTGTAGTTCTAATTAAAATGTGTATTTCTTAAAACTCACTTTTTATCTCTCCCACGTTATTCCTCTGTCCTATGGAGTCTATTGCAATTAATTATGCGAATAAAGCGATGTCATCTTAGTGACTTCTAGCAACTTTTCTTAATGAAGAATTGCAACATTGGGGGTAAACTACTTGCTGTGTTTTAGATTGACAAAATCCTTTTCAACCTTAAATCATAAACAGAGAACGCCTGCAACTTGACAGAAGCATACAGCTGACAATAAGAGAGCCTTTAGTGGGGTTTCTTTTTATAGTTATAATGAATTGTTACTATAATTATTATTAGTTAACACAGGAGAGTAATTTGCCAATTAGCTCAGAAAAAAGTACTTTTTTTGTAATCTGGAGTCTAATTTTAAGTTTAAAGGCCTACTGAAACCCACTGCTACCGACCATGCAGTCTGATAGTTTATATATCAATGATGAAATCTTAACATTGCAACACATGCCAATACGGCCGGGTTAACTTATAAAGTGCAATTTTAAATTTCCCGCGAAATATCCGGCTGAAAACGTCTCGGTATGATGACGTTTGCGCGTGACGTCACGGGTTGAAGCAGACATTTTGGAATAGCACAGTGGCCAGCTTAAGTCGTCTGTTTTCACCACATAATTCCACAGTATTCTGGACATCAGTGTTGGTGAATCTTTTGCAATTTGTTTAATGAACAATGAAGACAACAAAGAAGAAAGCTGTAGGTGGGATCGGTGTATTAGCGGCTGACTACAGCAACACAACCAGGAGGACTTTGAGTTGGATAGCAGACGCGCTATCCGACGCTAGCCGCCGACCGCACCGATGATCGGGTGAAGTCCTTCGTCGCGCCGTCGATCGCTGGAACGCAGGTGAGCACGGGTGGTGATGAGCAGATGAGGGCTGGCGTAGGTGGAGAGCTAATGTTTTTAGCATAGCTCTGTCGAGGTCCCGTAGCTAAGTTAGCTTCAATGGCGTTGTTAGCAACAGCATTGCTAGGCTTCGCCAGGCTGGACAGCATTAACCGTGTGGTTACAGGTCCAGGGTTTGGTTCGGTGTCTCCTGATAGTAGAAGTAATAACAGTATTGTTGATCTTCTGTCTATCCTTCCAGTCAGGGGCATGTTTCTTCTGTTTCTATCCGCAGTTAAGCACGATAAATAAATGATAAATGGGTTATACTTGTATAGCGCTTTTCTACCTTCTAGGTACTCAGAGCGCTTTGACAGTATTTCCACATTCACCCATTCACACACACATTCACACACTGATGGCGGGAGCTGCCATGCAAGGCGCTAACCAGCACCCATCAGGAGCAAGGGTGACGTGTCTTGCCCAAGGACACAACGGACGTGACTAGGATGGTAGAAGGTGGGGATTGAACCCCAGTAACCAGCAACCCTCCGATTGCTGGCACGGCCACTCTACCAACTTTGCCACCCCACCCCATGCTATCACGTTAGCTCTGAAGCTAAAGTGCTTCACCGATGTATTGTCGTGGAGATAAAAGTCACTGTGAATGTCCATTTCGCGGTCTCGACTCTCATTTTCAAGAGGATATACTATCCGAGGTGGTTTAAAATACAAATCCGTGATCCACAATAGAAAAAGGAGAAAGTGTGTAATCCAATGAGCCCTTGTACCTAAGTTACGGTCAGAGCGAAAAAAGATACACCCTGGCGTCCTGCACTGCACTCTAATCCTTCACTCTCACTTTACTCATCCACGAATCTTTCATCCTTGCTCAAATTAATGGGGTAATCGTCGCTTTCTCGGTCCGAATCACTCTCGCTGCTGGTGTAAACAATATGTAGATGTGAGGAGCTCTTCAACCTGTGACATCACGCTACTTCTGATACAGGCAAGGCTTTTTTATCAGCGACCAAAAGTTGCGAACTTTATCGTCAATGTTCTCTACTAAATCCTTTCAGCAAATATATGGCAATATCGCGAAATGATCAAGTATGACACATAGAATGGATCTGCTATCCCCGTTTAAATAAGAAAATCTCATTTCAGTAGGCCTTTAACTGCTTACACATTTGTATGCAAATACAGCATGTTTGGTGTTTCGGGTTACAAAAAACCCCTAAAATGTTGATAAACTCATGAAATCCAAGACTGAATCCATTTTATTGAAAAATAGAAACCTCAAAACATTGCAACTTTTGCCCTAACTTTCCGAAAAAGCTTGTGCGAATTCAGGTATTGTAGGCAATCACAAAAAAGTCAACATAATCTTGAAGGGGATTGACTGTCTCACTGTAGAAATTCAAAGGTATTTTGAAGGAATATCTAATCCTAATTGTAAAAATGCTTGATTTACACTTAATAGGTGAACTTTCTCTATATGTTGTTTGGCAGTTAGTGCTACCTACAGAAAGCAACTAGGAGAACAGTGCTACAGTACTGTAGTAGTTATAATGTGCTCAGAATAATGGTCTTTACTGAGTGAGTTTTTACTGCAATCAATGCAAAATCAATGCTTTACTGCTTTGAATAGATAGTCACGGCCTTAAGCTAGTTTGTACAATAGCGTCGGTTTTAGAACCAGCTGCCATGTTGTGGTTCACAATGACACGGTGGAAGAGGTAAGATTAAATATAAAGATTAAACGATTGTGTGTGTGTGTGTGTGTGTGTGTGTGTGTGTGTGTGTGTGTGTGTGTGTGTGTGTGTGTGTGTGTGTGTGTGTGTGTGTGTGTGTGTGTGTGTGTGTGTGTGTGTGTGTGTGTGTGTGTGTGTGTGTGTGTGTGTGTGTGTGTGAGAGAGTGTGCCGGGGTGTCAGGGGGGAGGGGCTTTTTTTTTTAAATATAGTAATATGCCTTCTTAAAGTCAAGACAGGACTGCTTTAGAAACCAGATTGCCTCTTTATGGTCCCAGCCTTGAAAGTCTCTTTGAAAATGAAGACCTTCAGGTTACCGGTGCACTTTGCACTCCTGATTTGTTTTGAATATCAAACCTCAAAAGAATCCATTTAGTTCAAATTAGATTGAAAAACCAAAGTTTAAAAGAAGTGTACTTTGTAATTATTGACATGCCCTCTATAGCAAACAGAAAATAAATAACATAACCAACATCAATTACAATTGACATGTTTTAATAGAATGAGTTTATAATTTTATAATAACTAATAAATGAAATTGGACCTTGTGCACATCAGAACTTATGATTTAAACTTGCCTATCAAGTAGGAGAGATTGACCCTGTTGGAATTTAATGGTCTTCTGAATGTGTGAACAGAAATATATTTTAAAAACACCCATGTTTTAATCTGAAGATCTGAGCCATAGTTTACAGATAGATTTAGTAAGGCTCCGTTCACATTGCACACAAAATCAGATTTTTTTGCCCTCATGGACAGATCAGATTTTTCTTTTGCCGTTCTTAACACTCCAAAGTGCTTCAAATCTGACCTTTTCGCATCTGATTCAGGCCACATCAGGAGGTATTCCAAATCTGTTTGGAATCTGATCTTTTCAAATGAGACATCAGTCTAAACGCAATACGACCTGTATGTGACATTTTCGTCAGCTTTAGGCGAGCTACGTCATTCATGTGCGCGGGGAAACATGCAGCACGCCAGCGGAAGTGGATACTTTATCACAACATCCGGTTTTGGTGAGCAAAGTCTATTTTTGACGGCCGAATTTTTTCTGCAGTGTAAACGTAGTCAATGTGATACCTTTGTGCAATGTTTCTTAACCATAGGGCCCAAGCTCATTATTGGGCTGTGAGCGCCCCCTAGAGGTCCGCCAAAACATCGTTTTTTTTAGCTGTGGTCCGTATGGGCCTCAGCGGTACTCAGTTGTAATACACCTTTCCACCACTTGTGGCAGTAATGACAAACTCAAACAAACGGAAAAAGTCTAAAGCTTAAGCGCAAAAAATATGATTAAAGTGGTAAAGCGGTATTTTAACTTACACTTTAATTTTATTGACAGTTTAGTTAAACATTCATTATTAATTTAGTTTATTTATTTTTGTGCAACATAATTTTATGTAAAAAAAATGTTTTGGTAATTTAAGAATCCCTTCCCACGCAGTATATTTTGGTTACTACATGATTTTTCTTATCAGCTTGATCTAAGCCTAAGTTGTATGTGTTAAATAATAATTTAAAGGCCTATTGAAATGATTTTATTTAAACGGGGATAGCAGATCCATTCTATGCATACTTGCCAACCTTGAGACCTCCGATACCGGGAGGTGGGGGGTGGGGGGGCGTGGTTGGGGGCGTGGTTAATAGGGGAGTATATTTACAGCTAGAATTCACCAACTCAAGTATTTCATATATATTATATATATTTATTTTATTATACATATAAATAAAATAAATACTTGAATTTCAGTGTTCCGGGGGCTATCCAGTAGATGGCAGTATTGTCCTGTTTAACTTCTCCTCCGTTCATGACTCGGCCACCGTGTTCAATAGAGAAGTCTGTTATACAAAATATACAGGCAACATACATACCCCTTCCCCTTCGAACTGTCTTGGATGAACTGAAATTCTTGTTTCCATTCGTTTTGGAACTTGCAAGCGTATTTCTTCATCTTGCTCGTCGACGGCGTCGCCATGTCTGTAACTTCCTCGTTCTTCTGCTTCGTCTCCTTGTTGTGTGCGCAGTTGTGCACTCTACTCTCTAAAAGCCGTAGATGTTATTAAAGATTAAAGATTAAAGTACCAATGATTGTCACACACACACTAGATGTGGTGAAATTTGTCCTCTGGACGTCATTGGGCAGGCAAGCTGTTTATATTGTGGGAAAGCGGACGTGAGAACAGGCTGTCCCCACTCATGTCCGCATTGAGCTGGAGGGGGCGTGGCCTCCAGCTCCGGCTGAATACCGGGAGTTTGTCGGGAGAAAATTTCTGCCGGGAGGTTATCGGTAGAGGCGCTGAATACCGGGAGTCTCCCGCTAAAAACGGGAGGGTTGGCAAGTATGATTCTATGTGTCATACTTGATCATTTCGCGATATTGCCATGTTTTTGCTGAAAGGATTTAGTATAGAACAACGACGATAAAGTTCGCAACTTTTGGTCGCTGATAAAAAAAAGCCTTGCCTATACCGGAAGTAGCGTGACGTCACAGGAGGTAGGATTCCTCACAATTCCCCGTTGTTTACAATGGAGCGAGAGAGATTCGGACCGAGAAAGCGACGATTACCCCATTAATTTGAGCGAGGATGAAAGATTCGTGGATGAGGAACGTTAGAGTGAAGGACTAGAGAGGCAGTGCAGGGTGTATCTTTTTTCGCTCTGACCGTAACTTAGGTACAAGGTCTCATTGGATTCCACACACTCTCCTTTTTCTATTGTGGATCACGGATTTGTATTTTAAACCACCTCGGATACTATATCCTCTTGAAAATGAGAGTCGAGAACGCGAAATGGACATTCACAGTGACTTTTATCTCCACGACAATACATCGTTGACGCACTTTAGCTACGGAGCTAACGTGATAGCATCGGGCTCAAATGCAGATAGAAACAAAATTTTAAAAAACCCTGACTGGAAGGATAGACAGAAGATCAACAACACTATTAAACCATGAACATGTAAATACACGGTTAATAATTTCCAGCTTGGCGAAGCTTAACAATTGAAGCTAACTACGCAGCGGCGGCGGGCGTTGTAGCTTTTAACGACACCCCGGCCGCCATTAGAGTCGGCAAGAAACATATATTTCCCCAAAGTTACGTACGTGACATGCACATAGCGACACGCACGTACGGGCAAGCAATCAAATGTTTTGAAGCCAAAGCTGTACTCACGGTAGTGTGTCTTGTATCCAGCTCAAACACAACACAACCTCCTGATTGTGTTGCTGTAGTCCGCTGCTAATACACCTATCGCACCTACAACTTTCTTATTTGCAGTCTCCATTGTCCATTAAACAAACTGCAAAAGATTCACCAACACAGATGTCCAGAATACTGTGGAATTGTTCGATGAAAACAGAGCAGTTTGTATGGTGACACATTGGGTCCGAATACTTCCGTTGCCGTCGTGACGTCACGCGCATACCTCATCATACATAGACGTTTCCAACCGGAAGTTTAGCGGGAAATTTAAAATTGCACTTTATAAGTTAACCCAGCCGTATTGGCATGTGTTGCAATGTTAAGATTTCATCATTGATATATAAACTATCAGACTGCGTGGTCGGTAGTAGTGGGTTTCAGTAGGCCTTTAAAGTTTGTTTAAAAAAGGCAGCAGCACGAGTGCGGGAAATGCAACTCTATGAGCCGAACAAGACCGCAACAACAAACAAACTCTGGTTGAAATGCATTTTACTGAGGTGGAATCATTTACACCAGGTATGTATGATGATACCATGTATGATGAGAAAGAAGCACAATGCACAGAGCTATCATTAAAGCAGTCACTCTGCACGCTGCCAAGATGTTTGAATGTAAAAGCCTGCCGTTATCCACTTACTAAAACTATTATATAGTTTTCTCAGTGTTTTACATGATTATTTGCATACAATTTATAATACTACATTTTTTATTTACTGAACTATTTATTTAAGACATAAGTTTTAAGTTATCACATTATTAATAGCAATGTTAGAGATTATTATGTATTTGCATGTACCGGTAATGTGCCATGCTACAGAAGTATTGCTTCCCAGAGGAAGCTCTTAATTTAGTTATTTGAAAATTATTCCATAAAAAGTAAAAATGTATATCTAGTCTAAAAAGAATAACAATATTCAAATTATTTTTCGATAAGAGTAAGATGCCGTGTACGCAGTGTAATTTCAAACTACTAGTTTTTGATCAAATAAAAGAAAAACTTGTTTCGAACGTTCTTTGTCTCGGTCTGGTTTCTTTAAAAAGTAGGGGGGGGATTGTAAATATAGTTTGTAAAAACATCTGAAATTTTATTTTTATGCTACGTGCATAAATGAGGCCAATTGGACTAAGCCATTAAGATTCTGCATTGCTGTTAGCAACACCGAAGAAAGTGGAGGCACATCTGTTGTTGATTGACAAAAATCTAATAAATAAAACAAAATGTTCCCCAACAGTAATAAAGTGATAAAATAGTGCAATATGTGCCTGCCAAATAGAAAAGCAACATTCAATTAAAGAACATGAAGAAATTAAGAGTTCAAATGATAAACTGCATTTTTTTTCAACTAAGAAATCATAAAATGTAACTAACTAAAGCCTGTGCCTCTAGATGAAATATGAAGTTATACAGTACATAAACTACTCATTTTGTTGTCAAGTTATTTTTAGGCTCATTTGATCGGTTAAGTTTTCATTATCGGAATTATTAATGTGACGTCATAATTTCCATTATCGGTTGATAATTATCGGTCGCCAATAATATTGTGCATCCCTACTAAAAATAATATTGAACTGTTGCTGCTGAGCTCATCTTTAAGACACCATAAGCATTAAGGGAGAAAGGATTTCTGTGTCGACAATACTCCTAGTAAGACACCAATAGAGGTCTGCCGTGTCCTGGCAAGTTCATAACCTGTGTTTTAACTTCACAATTTAACTATTTCCAGTAAATATAAAAAAGCTTCTAAGCTTCTAAAAAAAATCCTGACCATTTCTGGCTTCTTGCAAGTTATATATTGCTGGCATAAATTCAAACCCAATGTGAATGAACAAACAGAACCTGTTTGCTCTTCGACTAGACTGTTCAGTTTGTCCTACAAGTCATATTGTATCGCCTCTCATACAAGTAGGCTTTATCAGTTCATTAGATTGGTCAGATATAGTCTTAGACTTAAAGGGGACTAAATATGTAAAAAACAAATTGTCTTGCCTGATGTTACCTGCTTGTGTGTATTTGGGATCCCCAAAAGTCCCGAAAATTTGAAATCAAACCGTGGAGGTATTGCGAAGATATTTATTAAATAATCTTGCCTTCCATCAAACTTCGGCCAAACGAGCCATTTGGAAATTGCTTTAACTTGTGACGTTATCTGACCTGTGACGTCAGCAGGTATCTCGGTATATGGTAGAGATTTACCCGAAAAGCTGTGTGAAGAGAAGACGCAGTCGAAATGAAGGCACGAAAATAAGATCACTCACAAAACGGCGCATCCCGAAGAGACGGTCTGAAAGCGGCTTCAAGACAGTCTGTAAAACAAACTACCGTATTTCCTTGAATTGGAGCAGGGAATATAGTATTCGCACGTCTAGAATTACTGCCGGGTCAAACTCGTTTCTCAAAATAATTAACGCATGCTTGGCCTTATCGCCGGTTTATTATTGAAGCCGGATCAAATTCGTTTCGCAAAATATCAATTTTATTATCGCATTTCTATAATTTTCACCGGATCAAACTCGTTTCGCAAAATATTTAGCATATGTCTAGAACTTCCACCGGGTCAAATTCGTTACGTCACGAGTGACGCATCTGTCCTCATTTTCAAAATGGAGGAAGCTGCTTTCAGTAGTTTACAATCGCACAAAGGAAAAAAGATAAAGAGCTATTCAGTAGGATTTAAGGTCCAAGCTATTGAATACCGGTACAGTATGCTAAAGAGAACAGTAAGCAGCTATGTTTTATTAATATACCGTAGCTGCGTGTGTGAAATACTGTATGTCATTAAATGACTCCCGCCTCCTGGTGGTAGAGGGCGCTGCCGCGCTAGTGATCCTTCTTGCGACTTCCGGTACTGCAGAAGAAGTGAACACACGCAGCAAGAGATTTTTTTTTCTTCCTTTTAACAAGGAGGATTACATACCGGTATCTAAAATAAAACAGTTTTCTAAACTGGACTTTCAATCGAAGCAGGAGGTAATAATTAAAGAAATATCTCCATCGAGACAGAGAGACTTTTAAAACTGAAAAAAGAAAATAATGAAGACTTCTATAAACAAGTTATCGATGCTTTTGGTCAGAAGGAGCTGCAAATGGACTCCATTTATAAGTACAAGTAAGACCATAATAACGTTTTTTTTTATTAAATGTGCTTTTCATGATGGTATGCTTACATCACACTCAAAGCGCACGCCTAAATTTTATGGATTCCTTTTGGTAAACGCCGGAGTGAGAAGAGGTTTTAAAATAATTACCGCATGCACGGCCATCCCGCCGGTTTCCGGTAAACGCAGGAGTGACAGGAGGTTTTAAATAAATTAACGCCCCTGCGGCTATTCAAGGAAATACGGTATGTAAAATTTCACCATTACATTTAGGGATAGGAATCGAAAACCGGTTCTTGTTCAGAACCAATTCTTAGTGTATCAACTCCTTGGAATCACTTGCCATTTTGTCAAGCGATTTGGAATCACTTGCCATTTTGTCAAGCGATTCGCTTATCGATTCTTCCAGGTGGGGATAACGTCATCACGCAACGTGCGTACTGCATAGTGACGTCAAATTTCAAAATGGCGATGCCCAGTCGAAAAAAAACTAACATTTTACAAGAAAGGATTGCAATGGCGCTACTTGTAATAATTATAAGGCTGCTACTTCATCAAGAGGAGGACATGCGATCAATATGCTGAAACATTTGTACACAAAGGATGCAATAATTAAAAATTAATGTCACGTTTTTGAATCGCTCCGATCTCATTCCAGGCAGCAGTAACGCTAGCACATCATCTGAATACAACAGGCAGTGTTGGGCAGTAGCTTGTTACGTGTAGCGAAGCTACGTAGCTTAACTAAATTTCCCAGTAGCTTGGCTACTTTTTAAATGAGTAGCGATTTCCATAGCTTAGCTATTTTTAGACTCATGCAGCGGGTAGCTTAGCTACAAAGCTACAAGCTACAAAAGAAGAATGAGGAAGAAAAGAAAGAAAAAGACAAATGGATGAGTGAAACTCCACAGGAAGGGGACAAAAATATACGGGAAAAATCAATGATTATTGGTTGGTTTACTACTATGAGTCACGATTAGTTAAGATTACGGCAAAACATTACGGACAGGCCAATCAGAGGCAAGATAGGGCTGGTCATCGACCCAAGAAGGGAAATGACAACAGACGAGCACATCCCAAATGACGACGAGGGAGTCGGAGAAGAGAAGAGGGAATCTTCACGGGCTATTACATTTTTTTTTCTAAAAACCTAGTGGAAGATGGCAAAGGGATTCTCTTTCTTAGATTTTTCTTTTAGCGATGTAGACGACGTCCAGGAAACCCACAATGCATCTACTTGACCACATTTTGGACACATGTATGCATTTGGATAAAACAATGCCCAAAACATTTATTTTAGTTGTTTACCTTCTAAGCCCTCATCAAGACTACTTTCGACATGGAAGACATGGAACACACCAGGGTTTCCCCTAAATTGCCAAAAAACCTGTGGCGGTGGTGGTGTGGTTACGGGCGTGGTCAATATGAAGTCATCACATGATTTGCTGTGATGCATACATTCTTTAAAAAGGCAAAAAAAAATGTGAATATACATTTAAAACAAATCTGTTAAGTATAGTATTGACATACATATTTTTGTTACATAATATCGTTTTGGTCTATTTTTAATTGGTTGCTGCTTATTGTACAATGTAATTAGTTAAGATTTTATTATTACTTTTAAACAGTTTTCTCCAATCCTTTTAGTCACTCGTTCTTTAATAACATTGACTTGCAACAAATGTAGCATTCATTTCTGGTGTTATAGGAGGGTTGCATATGACGTCACATTGGGGTTTTTTTCTTTGCGGCTTAACTCACACGATTGTCAAGCAGCTTGAATGTAGCATTGAAACAAGTGAGAATTAGTGTAGAGTTTGAGTATTGCTGTTCTGTTTTGGGTGTTCCAGTCGTTCAGATAGAGAGATAGGAAAGAGCTTTCAAAGAGTCCTGAAAGAAGTGATTCATAAAGGTAATAAAGTGAGGGTAAAAACGAAACTGTATCAAAAGAAATGGCTCTTAAAAATATCACTTTCATCATCTTGTGCAATACAATCAGACAATGCGATCACTTTCTAAAATGGTTGTTTGAACGTTTGATTTGTTTGAGAAACTTTCTGTGATGCAATCGAGTTTATCCTCTACTATATTAGAAGTTTTTCATAGCAGAACTAAACGTTCTTTTGTGGTAGCTATGCCTAAATATAACTACGAAGACCTGGTAGTGCAAATAAACTACTGTCAAGTTAAGTACTAGTAATAAATATTGTGATTGTTGGTCCAATCCACCATACTTTTGATGTTGGTTTTCATAACAGAAACTAAAAGCTTAGTAGCTTGTGCAGAAAAGCCAATTGCTTTATTCGACACGGATGACCACATTATAGCGTATTTAGTAACATTTGTTGGCATCAACAAAATATTATTATTAATAAACTAGATGAATAAATCTCTCGTAGGCTTAACAACATACTACATCTTGTTATCGCTAGCAAACATTGCTGAACAACAGGGACATCTATAGATAAACAATGAGGCAAAATATGAATTTCACATCATAAAAACAACTGCCGACATGAATTGTAAATTAGACTAATATTTGTAGCAGGAATTCAACTGCAAACAAATGTATCCTTTTTCTCATTAGCAGCAAGGCACTCGTTATGTCAATCAAATACATTACTTAGCAATGTACGAATAAGTCCAACTTTGTCTTTCACCGATTAATACTTCATTTGTGGACTCCTCAGATGTAAAGATATGATGTGCTTTCATTCTTTTCTTCTCTAAATACCGTGAATGTCAAGTGACGTGAGGTAGCAGTAACCTCTTGGTAATAATAAATAGTATAAATCTTAAAAAAAAATATATTTTTACAAGTGTAAAAATCCACTCCATCCTATTTAAAATATTTTCTTAATGATCGCTTTTATATTTGCCATTAAACCTTAATACCTAAATATGTACTGATTCATGTAAATAAACAGTAGCCTAATGGGGCTCCAGACCTTCGTCTGAAACCCGGAAGTGTCCACATGTGCCTCTAGGTCACGTGATTGCAACCCACCTATTGGACACTGAACTCGTGTTTAGAAACCTTTTACCTTTGTCGCTCCATATCCGCGACGAAAAGTGACTCGAGCTGCAGTGAGCCTGACGTTGCCGCGCTGCCTTTCTCTCATTAAAAGCCGCCAATTTGTAAAGATCGCTGTCCGCGGGTATACTTTGGATATATTAAAGTACGTCCACAGCGCGGACGCGCTGCCTCCGCTCCAGACAACCTCGTGCGTATAGCTTACGTCATCACAACATTCGGCTTTGAGAGCACAGTTCCAGGAATCAAAATACGTCTTCTTCCGGCCAAATTTTTCATGCATCATTAGTCAATAGTGCGCAAATAATAAACTATATATAGCCACTCATACTGTAACTACCTGCTGGTGTTAGTGTGTACAGTATGTTAGTGTGTTATGATGGTCTTTTAGGTATCCCCATAAAAAGAAGTCTAGTGGTGTGACGTCTGGACGGAGGGTTTTTGTTGAATACCCTCCACGTTCACCAGACCTCACACCACTAGACTTCTTTTGATAGGGATACCTGAAAGACAAGGTTTACGCAATGGAACCTGCAACAGTCATTGACTTGAGAGCAAACACTGTATGTGAATGCATGCAAATACCAAGGGAATAGTTTCATGATGTGTGCTATTCCAGAACATATCAGTTAGAGAACAGGCGGTGACAAAACAATAGAATGATGTTTGTAAATTATTTTACATGTTGAAAATAAAACGAATTATAATAAACAGCTAGTTTACAATTATTTAAAGTGTGTATACATTTTTGGGGACACCCTGTAAATGCCTTGGGATGTGGGGACCCCAAGAGGAAGTTTTAGGGTTCCCCCTGCTAAATGAGTTAATAGTAATGGACCCTTATTGGAGACATTTGGTTCCATATGTAGACTCTCAGTTACATTACCATTAGTAATATGTTTATTTTAAATATGTCCAGTTTTATTGATTTCCGTTCATGTAAAGATGGCGTTTGTTAAAGCGGAAGTGGACTTTTTTTTGGAATTTTGCCTATCGTTCAATCATTATGAAAGAAATGACGAATGTATTTTTTTTAATGTATTCTAAAATAGAAATATAAATAAATGCGATCAAATGTTTGCTTACAATGGAGGCTAAGTGAGTTGCTCTATTCTGCCTATAAAGCCCTTAAAAAAAAACATCTAAACACCTCCATTAGGGTTTTATATACATGATGAATGTATATGTGTAAAATAATAACAGGCGAATGTATAATCATTTTTAATATTTATGTATTTTGATCATTTTAAGCATACGCAGCGCACTAATTTCACAAACGCAACACGATGTATACTTTTTTTTTCAACAACAAAACCGATTACTGCTCACCAGACTTCACGAGAGCCAACAAACATAAATCATCACTTACTCTACAAGGTCTGCTGTCATAAGGATGCTGATTGATGGAATATTGTTATATTCTTGTTTAGATGACGAATTACTCATAATCCTCGCAAGGAAAAGGGAGGTGGAGCCAAGAATCTTTTCGTGTCATTCTCGCCATTACCGGGTCTAAATTGGCTGTCAAAATGTACCAACTTGTCGGAATACGTCCTCAACCTTCTTCTAACCAGATGAGATGCATGATTTATGATCTACAATAAACTTCCAAAGAGCAGGGAAGTGAGGAAACAGCTGACCACTTCATGTAAATATAGCAGCATAAACTGGTGATCACGTTGCCGCTATAAATAGTTTGTCTGCGTTAGCGCTTATAATAACAACATCACTAACACTTGGTTGATATTCTAGTCAGGAAATGTAAATAAGAGTATTGGTACCGCTTTTTGGATGGTTATTTATTGGATTTTATGGGCGGAATAAAGGACATCCATTGGCTCCGCTATGAGCTGACTTTTATTTAAGTTTATTTACAAGTTAGAATGCATTAAAAAAAATCCATTCGTCGTCATGTCTTTCATAATGATTGTGAACGATAGGCAAAATTCCGAAAAAGTGCAGTTCCCCCTTAATGTCTCTTTTGTGACACAAAAATGTTGTTCCTTTGGCCAAGTAATTGTCATTTTGCCACTGTGGTTTCTGTTACAACAGTAATTAGTCCCTTGCTGAAAAGTCTCCATTCGAGTATATATTATGGTTTTTATCATTATTATTGTTTCACTGCCTTCTGACTGGCTCCATGGCGGGCAGTTCCCGTTCCAGTTCACGTCTGCCGCTCGACGAATGCAGCGACTAAGTTTGTGGTCTCTTTGCTACAGTAAACACTCCTAAATTTGGTAGGTGAATGTTTTAAATGTAGTCAGTTTTCCTCCCACCAGATTTTCTCTCAGTCATTATATTACATAGGTGTAACTCACAAAATTAGAACATCCCGTACAAATCCATTTATGTCAGCAATTAACTTCAAATGTGAAACTAAAATGTGATATTTCATTACATGCAAAGTCAGATATGTCAAGCCTTTATTATCGTTTTGATGATCTGCACTTATACTTTTTGAAACCCCACAGTTTCTATTCAAGTTTTTCATACACTGTAAGCCACAATCATTAAAATTATAACCAATAAAAGGCATGACATGCCTCACTTTGCATGTAATAAGTTAATATCACATATTACTAAATGTTACATTGTTGTGTAATTTCCATTTTATTTATTTTGTTAAATTCTACAGAAGAATATTTATTATATTTATTTTCAAAAAAGTACCTTGTTTCCTTCTAAGATACAGTATGTATGTGACCTCACTGTAGGCTTTCTAAGGTTATGTTACCTCTAAACTTAACAAAATTGAGGCTAATCCACCTTTTTTTATCTTGTTTTCCATATAAGAATCGATAAAAGAACCGTTAGGAACCGAATTGTTAAGCAGAATCAAAAGTGGAATCCGGACCGGAAAAATCTTTAACCCATTCCTAATTACATGTTATGGAGATCATAAGGAAGTGTTTTAAATGTAAAAAAACCAAACATAATATTAGGTGCCCTTTAAATTGGCTGACGAATCTTCGTCCAAGACTAGATCTGAACAATCTAAATCCATGAGCATGAACTGATGAAGCCTACTTGGATTAGAGGTGAAACGTCTTCTAAGACAAACTGATCGGTTGAATGACCTGGATGAATAAGAACATACATAGACTATTTGGTTTGAGGACTGTTACACCATGTTTGTGTGTACTGATCAGCATAAAAGACTCCAAGATTTTGTACGTAAAGCAAAAAAGGTAGAAAGAAGGTGGCTAACTTATCACTAAGTATAATTTTCAAAGGTGTTAGACTTGGAATGTAAGACATCTTTACAGCACCCTGAGTTTGTTTAATCCTACTGATGTGTTGTAGCAATAATTATTATAATGCGTTAACTGACGTGCGGGTTATAGTTTATCACCATTTGTCAAAATGCATGCATACTTCAAAGCACAGCCTCAAGGAATTCAAGTGTTTGGGTGAGGAGAAGATGGGATACTTACTGTGTCATCGCTTCGATAAGGGTTGAGTTTGTTGTACACCGCTTCAATAACACTTCGTCTGGGGAGAAAAAAGAAAATCCTTAGTTAATGGATATTTCTAATGCATAGAAAAAAAGACATGTACGAAACAGGTTATTGAATATCATGGTTATTATAAATCACATACTTGCTTGCAAGCTCTCCTCCAGGGGGAAGGTTGGGGATGCTTTCTGATGCTAACGTCCTCATGACGTGGACCAAATCTGGTGCTCCTTCATCCCCCTGCTTCTTGAGGATGTCTGATAGAGGAAAATATAATTTTAAGCTATTTTAACACAGAGGCAGAGATTTATTCAACAAAACAGCATGGACATCTACAAATGGAAAGTAATGATAAAACAGAGGGAAAAATGTGCTGACTAGAGATTATTAGGTTGATATTATGTAATATAATAAATTATACAGTTCTCATATCCAGGTACTCTCTTACTGAGGTTCTATACTATGTAATGGGTTTTAATGAATCAGCTTAGCTGCCAATTGTAGTTACATTGGAAAATATCAACCTTTATATAAGGACAGGGTTAAATATCAGCCTATAAGAACTACTTATTGTCGATGCAATATACATTTTTTACAAACACAATGATAAGAATGATTGATACTGATTGTATTGATTTAAACTTCAGCAAATATATGACTAAAAACATCTAGATAAAGAAAAGGTTTTCGAAATGGGAAGCGAACAAGAAGCGTTTCTTGTGTCATGCATTTACTGTGTAATCAAATACAAGTGTTTATAAAAGGCAAAGTACAAGGCCTGGGAGTGTGCATTACCAGGTGTGGAACATGCAGAGCACCTCTACAAGCATGCAGCCCAGCCTTCGACGAGCGGGAATCCTAACTAGCAATTAGAGATGTCCGATATTATCGGCCTGCCGATATTATCGGCAGATAAATGCTTTAAAACGTAATATCGGAAATTATCGGTATCAAGTTTTTTTTTTTATTATCGGTATCGTTTTTTGGGGTTTTTTTGTAATTTTTTTTATTATTAAATCAACATAAAAAACACAAAATACACTTACACTAAGTGCACCAACCCAAAAAACCTCCCTCCCCCATTTACACTCATTCACACAAAAGGGTTGTTTCTTTCTGTTATTAATATTCTGGTTCCTACATTATATATCAATATATATCAATACAGTTTGCAAGGGATACGGTCCGTAAGCACACATGATTGCGCGTGCTGCTGGTCCACTAATAGTACTAACCTTTAACAGTTAATTTTACTCATTTTCATTAATTACTAGTTTCTATGTAACTGTTTTTATATTGTTTTACTTTCTTTTTTAATTCAAGAAAATGTTTTTAATTTATTTATTTTATTTTATAAATTTTTTTAAAAAAGTACCTTATCTTCACCATACCTGGTTGTCCAAATTAGGCATAATAATGTGTTAATTCACGACTGTATATATCAGCATCGGTAATTATAGAGTTGGACAATATCGGAATATCGGATATCGGCAAAAAGCCATTATCGGACATACCTACTAGCAATAGTTCTAAGACGACAGAGCCTTAAGACACTCTTTGTTGTTTGGTCAAATTTGTGTTGTTACTATACAGCCTCTATTAGACACCGATCAAACAGTCATAACATTCCGATCTAATGCACACTAGCCATTATACCTTCTAGTTTGTTGTGCCTACCTTCTACTCTTGATTCCAGATACTTATCCAGCTCAGCCTCCCGTTTAACTGCCTCTGGGGATACCTTTGGCGCTCCAGGGAAACAGATTAAAACAACGCTCATATTGTCCCGACTTCCCTGTGGAAGAAAAACAAAGGTCAGATTTAGAACAAAGTTGTGCAAATATTCCAGCATGATTTTGCTGAGATAAAAATAGCCTACCTTATACAAGCAAGTGTCAACAATTTCATTGCTGACTCTTTCAAGATCATCTGTGACTTCTAACCTTGACCTGACAAAGTCACACAGTTCTTCATTGGCCATGACATCCCAGATGCCATCACAAGCTAAAATAATAAATTCATCTTCAGCTTCACATCTTTCTATTGCATAAACTTCAGGCTCTGGAGAGACTAGTTGCTCTGTGGGGCCTTTTCCATGCACACACTTGTAGTCGAAATCTCCTAAGGCCCGAGACACGGCCAGGGAGCCATTAACTCGCTGGATCATGACTGAGCCACCAGCATTCAGGATCCTTTCCTTCTCCAGAGGGTTGTTGGGTTTGTGATCCTGCGTGAAGAAATGCACGGCTCCCCCCCTGCTCAGGAGTCCCCGTGAATCCCCACAGTTAATAAAGTAGACATGGCTGGGTGAAACCATCACTCCGACCGCTGTGGAGCCACTGCGGTCCACACCGTGCTTCTTCTCCAAGATGGTTCGCATGTGATCATCGATCTCAAGGAAACCTGTGCGGATGCCGTTTTTTACACTTTTCACCGATGGATGCTCCTGCAGAGCACTTTGGAAGTCTGAGTTGCTGGTGATGTATTCCAACAGGTGCTCACAACAGTACTTGGCCACCTGAGAGCCAGCATGGCCATCATATACAGCAAAGAATGACCAGAGGTCAAGACCATGAGGCAGGCCAATCACTGCTGTGTGTGCATCTTCCATCTCTACCCGCCAGCCCTGCATACTGCTCAGCCCATACTGCAGGCTGTTACCCTCACCATGGGAATTGTACTTTTCCATCTTTGGTTTGTCCAGAAATGCTCCCATTTTGTCCTTCTTTAGACCTGCAAAATACATAATTAATTAAGAAAAATACAGCATGAGTTCAGCCATCAAATAGATAAATCATATCGTTCATTCATTTGTCCCCAAAATTTGGCAACCTAGTATTCAGGCTGCTTGTACTAGTCTAAAAATAGCACGCCTGTGTACATATTTTGGCTACATAATATTAGGCACACTTAGTGTAGACGGATTTGAAACGCCCTTTCTCGACTGCCTAACCAGGTTAAATATTAAACCAACGCTACTGTCGATTCTGCAACTCACATTCGAAACCGAACACATTGTAACATCTCTATGACCTTCGCACTACAACACACTAGAACGGCGGGTTAAATTAGTCAAAGCCTTCGTAACTAGCACTGAATGCTAACGGTGGCTAATCGACTAGCCACACGGCTGATAAGCAACATAAAATGATCGTTGTGTTCATCAAATTAAGTCTTCTTAGAATGGGACGCCTTTTGAATGTATTTAAATAAACAAGCGGACTATGTGGAAACGTTTAAACCACAAAACAAATAAACAATCAGTCTTTCCTACTTGCGGGCCTTGACCCTTTTCCCTCATAGCTAACTTCTGCTAAGGCAAGGAGAGCCCTCGGCCTTGCTAACAAGCTAGCGATGAAGCTAAAGAAGCTAGCTTTGGCCAACCGTTCACGTTACCGACTCAATGATAAGACATTGTACGACTTACCGAATGTCGAAAATTGTGGTTGACCGCAACAGTGACAAAAGCGTGAGGTTACCGGGATGGGTCACTTACACCGAGGAAAGTGGGGCTTTGCTGGGCTATTAGCTTCGGGTAAGTGTTAGCCAACTAGCAAAGAGCAATCGTCACACAAGACCCAGTGCATATATAAATGGTGCAAGTGCGGAGGTTCCTCTTTTGGATACGACCTTGATGCGTTACATTATCTCAGCAGGTAATCGCGGGTATATTTAGCGTTGTTTTCTTTTCGTGGGGATTTATAAAGCCAAGTCAGGGGGAAGCTGAAACGTCTGTCCCAGCCTCTCCACTTGACAGCTTGCTAGCCACCGTTAGCTGTTGGTGAGCAGAAGCGCTGCGAGAAGACCCGGATGTTGCAGGTTGCCTTCGAAAACATGACATCATCGCTGAGGATTTATGGTGCCACTCAGTATGTATCAAATATTACTGCATTGCACTAAAACGACACATCGTGAGACTAACACGCAATTGGACACAATAATGCAATGCTATGTATGTTCTATTATGTGCACTGTATGCAGAGCAAATATTTATAGTGAGTAAACGGTGTTGCGCAGTACAGATAGACCCAGCAATGCATTTTTGTCCTCTACAAGGGACAAACATTTCACAGCCTTATTTAAAGGTAAAACACTACACATACCTGCCATTTGTCATTACATTTATACAGTCTTTTGATTGATTGAAACTTTTATTAGTAGATTGCACAGTTCAGTACATATTCCGTACAATTGACCACTAAATCAGTGGTTCTTAACCTTGTTGGAGGTACAGAACCCCACCAGTTTCATATGCGCATTCACCGAACCCGAACCGTAATCATAAAATGATGTTATTATATTAAAGAAATACTAATAAAGATATATTTTACAAACATAAAGTTACAGGAATGTACACATGATCCCATGTTTACATCTCATTGTGCGACATGTGAATGTTTTGGTGGGAACTAAATGCGATATCTGAAAGGGGTACACATTATTTCCAAAAGTAGGACCCCCACCCAGACATATATACTAGTACACATCTCATGAAAAACAATATGTTATAGTCATTGTAAGTGGGCCAAAACACTTATATTAGAAAATAATCTCATGGAAATTACTACTGTCATTTGATTACAATAATAAAACATTGAACTTGTTATTTAGTCAGGTTTGGGACAGGTGTGCTGCAAGTGTGACCACGTGTGCATGTGCACGTCTGACGTCGCTCACATGTGCTCCACCGAATGCTCAAGGAGTTTTTGCGTTTGCTCACACATATGGGAAATTAGAGGGAACATTGTTTGGGGGTATCCATGATACGCAGACAGGGAGAAGTTTTTATTTACACGATGAGTCTGGTGTGTCTTGACCTCCGCAGTGGAGGCTCTGCCGAACCCCTGAGGCTGACTCACGAACCCCTAGGGTTCGATCGAACCCAGGTTAAGAACCACTGCACTAAATGGTAACACCCGAATACGTTTTTCGCTTGTTTAAGTCGGGGTCCACATAGTCAATTCATGGTACAAATATATACTATCATCATCAGTCAATCAGTCAATGTGTTTCCAAAAGGAGAAATTGTGTTTATAGGTTTTCAGTGTACTCAACTGTTGTTTTTGTCACATAGTTATTTTTAAGACACTGAAACATTTCCCCCCCCCCCCAATGTCCTCTATGGTGGACACAATGACATAGTGCGATTACAATTATTTGAGATAGAATGATAGGTTGATGCAACAAATGCATCAAAATGCAGAAGTGCATGTGTGTAACTGAGAAGAAAAACATCATTCATAATAGGACTAAAAAAAGTTTATGAGGATTTTAAGCAACAGTTTTATACGTTTCATCAAAACTCTGAGTGTTCCAATCCGATATGGATACCTGATATCGGTCTGATGTCAATAAAAGTAACAGGTATCGGATTATATCTGACTGCATTTAAAATCTCTGCTGTAAACGTTCCAATACAAGCAGTCCTGCAGGGTGTTTACTTGTGTAGGTTAATATTTTGTTTGCATTGTAATGAAGTTTTTTACAAAAGGTAAATATGCAAAGCTATCATCATCATCATCGGCGGTCACTCGAACGAGTATGATGATCCTCCTGGTAGGGGTGTATCCCTTTATGACTTTGTTTTACGTGGGGAGACTGGTGCACAGACAGTCACCACACGATCCTTGACAGAATCGGGTCAGGGTCCAGTGGCATGGAGTCCAAGACGACTAGGGACCCTTTTCTGCTGCAGCCTTCTTCCACCATCGCAGCCGTTGTGGTAGTTCTTAAATCTACCGTCTTCCACCTGCTCCGCCGTTGAGGTCTTCACCGTATCCCTGGCTAGGGGGCAGTCAGGTACTAGGCCTTTGCCAAGGACCACCTGGGGTAACAGTAGTAAAGGGGTTAACCTCCTAGTGCCCCAAGACCCCATAGAGGAGCCTCCACTGCCGGATGCACTTTAACGTCATGCCCAGGACAAAGCTATAGGCTACTAGGAGCTAACAGCTACACAACAGTTAAGCACAAACTAGCCAACAAGCTAGAAATACATCATGAGTATCTTTTATTGAACTATATCATCTAAAACACCACTGTCACCACATTTGTCAATATAAACAAGCTTCAAATATTCATAGTTGCATATTACTTACAGATACAAAGTCTCCAAGGCGTATTGGAAAATATTCGATAACAAAGGTGTCTGCATCATTCAATTTACTGCGTCATGAGCTTAACTTTTTGAAATGATTGTGGCCACTATGTGTTGCCAAAAAACATGGAGTGGCCATCTATCTCTACTAGCCAGGGTTAAGATGTAGAGACAGAGATAGAGAGGGTAAGGGCAGCTAGAGAGCAGATAAATGATAAATGGGTTATACTTGTATAGCGCTTTTCTACCTTCAAGGTACTCAAAGCGCTTTGACAGTATTTCCACATTCACCCATTCACACACACACTGATGGAGGGAGCTGCCATGCAAGGCGCTACCAGCACCCATCAAGTGTGAAGTGTCTTGCCCAAGGACACAACGGACGTGACTAGGATGGTAGAAGGTGGGGATTGAACCCCAGTTACCAGCAACCCTCTGATTGCTGGCACGGCCACTCTACCAACTTCGCCACGCCGCCCCAAAAAAAGAGAGACAACAGAGGAGTTGAGTGGTTGGGGGAGAGATAACAGTAATTGCATTAAAGGTGCTGTTTGCAGTACACATGAGAATAACTAGGGATGGCACAAAATGTAGTAGCAGAGGTTCCAGATTTAGCCCAATGAGCACAAAAACAATAGCATGTACGTACATAATCATTTAGAGAGAATAGGATCTAAATAGAGTACTGTAGGTTATAAATTGCATAGGTTCGTAGGAATAGATTATACATAGAATAGAGTGAATAGAAAAATGTTCTATTGCTTGTCGTTCTCCAAGTTGCGGTGGGCTGGAACCTATCCCAGGTGCATTCGGGCGGAAGGCAGGATAGACCCTGGACAAGTCGCCACCTCATTGCGGGGCCAACACAGATAGACAGACAAGCATTCACACTCACATATATAATGAAAATGTATTTGTATAACATAATGTATGATACACCACTGCAAGCTACAGCTCAAACCATTAATATCATATTAATACTGATACTACCGTTAATTTAGTTCACTAAATAAAATACTTCAGAAAATCCCTAAAAAGGAAAACCATATATACATACAATTCAACAACAGTAACAGTAAAATATCATTATTGCTATATAAGTGTTATTTACAGTTGTATTTCGGCAACTTTATCCTAACGACTTTTAAAGTGAAAGTCCTGGACCGGAAGTGACATTTGTTCTTCTTCCTGGTTTAACAGACAGTTTTGTTTTGGGAGCGTGAATGGTAACAGCTCCAAAGTAACTGGCAGGCACATACTACTTCCATCCATTTTCTACCGCTTGTCCCTTTCTGCATTTATTCTCCTAATTTTGTAACCATGTATGTTTTGATTTTATACGCGCTGTACTACTTTATAATACTTTATGTCGTCGTTCATTTTGTACTCTTCTTCTTCGCGGATGCTGATTTTTCTCTACTATGGGCAAGTCTACTCGGCCGCAAACCAGGTGAGTATACCAGGTTAAATAAAACACTATCGTTTCATGCTTTTGTATTCGCACTTTTATGCAGTGTTGCTCAATGTTGAAAAAAGCACACTTTCATCTAAATGTGTGTGTATGGTATATTAGCCAACAGATACAAACTTTTAGTTTAGCACAGTAATTAATACAATCTTCTAGTAAAGACAGTCGTACAGTAAATACTACCGTCTTCTAGAAAAGGCAGTACAGTATTTACATTTAAAGGAGATGCATGAAATTTGGTGATAACTCTTGTGTGTGTTTGCGCCCATCATTAGAAGCCAAGTTGAAAGGTCAGGTGGCGTGGGTGACAGGAGCATCCAGTGGAATTGGAGAAGAACTAGCCTACCAGCTGGCTCGATGTGGCTCTCGCTTGGTTCTGTCTGCACGTCGAGAGGATGAGCTGAAGCGGGTGAAGCGTCAATGCTTGGGTAAGACATTTACAGTACAGCATGCAACCTACTCAGTGGCCTAGTGGTTAGAGTGTCCGCCCTGAGATCGGTAGGTTGAGTTCAAACCCCGGCCGGGTCTTACCAAAGACTATAAAAATGGGACCCATTACCTCCCTGCTTGGCACTCAGCATCAAGGGTTGGAATTGGGGGTTAAATCACCAAAAATGATTCCCGGGCGCGGCTACGCTGCTGCCCACTGCTCCCCTCACCTCCCAGGGGGTGATCAAGGGGATGGGTCAAATGCAGAGGACAAATTTCACAACACCTAGTGTGTGACAATCATTGGTACTTTAACTTTAACTTTAACAAAAATGTCTTGTACTTGCTAATGTCAGATTCCTCTGTTACTTGTGATGGGCCACAAGGTTTGCCTGGAGCTTAGTACAAACCCCGTTTCCATATGAGTTGGGAAATTGTGTTAGATGTAAATGAAAACAGAATACAATGATTTGCTAATCATTTTCAACCCATATTCAGTTGAATATGCTACTAAGACAACATATTTGATGTTCAAACTGATAAACTTTTTTTTTTTGCAAATAATCATTAACTTTAGAATTTGATGCCATCAACATGTGACAAAGAAGTTGGGAAAGGTGGCAATAAATACTGATAAAGTTGAGGAATGCTCATCAAACACTTATTTAGAAATTAGAGCTCATAATTTAATTTGTTGAAAGGACTAGTTGGTACAATCCCTGGGGACTCTGCATGGCAGGGGCGTCCTCCTCCCTGAGCCAGGCTTGCACCTGACCGCATACCTAAGTGAGGCTAGGTGACACTGCTGGGAGGCTTTTCCACCATTGGGACACATCTTCAGTTGTGTGCCCCAGCGTCACGGGGTGTTTCGGCCCGGCTTACCACAAGACACCCTCTGCTGAGGAAGGGCCCACCCCAGGGTGATCAAATCCCTGGGTGTGTGTGTCCCATTAGGTGTTAGCCTTAGCAGCCCAGCTGGTGTCACTCCTCCTCAACCACAACCAATGGCTCGTCCTCTCTGCTGTGTTGGCCAGCTCTTTAATGGCCTGTCTGTGAGCCTGCCCCCTGACTCCAACCTCCCTAAAGAGCTTTGCTGTTGTGCTAGCTACAAAGCCCCTACAGCCCACCTCCACTGGGCGCACCCTTACCCTCCAGCCTCTGTCCTGTGCCTCAGCTGCAAGGTTGGAGTACCGCAGCTTCTTGCGTTCATACGCTTCTTCGATGGCATCCTCCCACGGAACTGTCAGTTCAATGATATAGACAATATGGCAGGTTTCAGACCATAGGACGAGGTCTGGACGCAGGGTGGTCGTTGCGATCGCCGGGGGGAAAATTAGCCTCTGATCTAAGTCGACTCGCATCTGCCAGTCCCTGGCTGCATTCAATGGGCTTAGATCAGGATTTGAAGGTCTTGTCTTCAGCTTTTCCCCTTCCCGAACAAACGCTGGTAGGTGTCGGCACACATCCTGGTTGTTGATGGGTTGGGCGTTGATGGATATCCTCCTGCACTCAAGTTTGTCAGCTAGACATCTGAGGACCTGGTTATGTCTCCACGTATATCTGCCTTGAGTGAGGCTGGTTCTAAAAAGTTGAGGAATGCTCATCAAACACTTATTTAGAAATTAGAGCTCATAAATTATCATGTAGAAAGCTGGAACGCAAATGGCACGCGACTAAACTTGAGGTTTTCCATCAAGCATGGAGTGATTGTTTAATAACTTATAAACGCATGCTTACCTTAGCTAAAGCTAAATATTACTCACATCTCAGGGACGGCGTGGCGAAGTTGGTAGAGTGGCCGGTTCAATCCCCACCTTCTACCATCCTAGTCATGTCCGTTGTGTCCTTGGGCAAGACACTTCACCCTTGCTCCTGATGGCAGCTCCCGCCATCAGTGTGTGAATGTGTGTGTGAATGTGGAAATATTGTCAACGCGCTTTGAGTACCTTGAAGGTAGAAAAGCGCCATACAAGTATATCCCATTTATCATTTATTTATCTCATCCGCCTCAACAAAAACGATCCTAAATTTCTGTTTAGTACAGTAGCATCGCTAACCCAACAAGGGACTCCTCCCAGTAGCTCCACCCACTCAGCAGATGACTTTATGAATTTCTTTAATAAGAAAATTGAACTCATTAGAAAGGAGATTAAAGACAACGCATCCCAGCTACAACTGGGTTCTATTAACACAATTACGACTGTATATACAACGTATACCGCCCTCCAAAATAGTCTCTATTTTTGATGAAATAACATTAGAGGAATTATTACGGCGTGTAAGTGGAATAAAACAAACAACATGTTTACTTGACCCACTTCCTGGGAAACTTATCAAGGAACTGTTTGTATTATTAGGTCCATCAGTGTTAAATATTATAAACTTATCACTTTCCACCAGCACTGTTCCCCTAGCATTCAAAAAAGCGGTTATTCATCCTCTGCTCAAAAGACCTAACCTCGATCCTGACCTCATGGTAAACTACCGACCGGTCTCCCACCTTCTGTTTATTTCGAAAATTCTCGAAAAAATTGTTGCACAGCAGCTAAATGAACACTTAGTGTCGAACAATCTCTGTGAACCCTTTCAATCCGGTTTCAGGGCAAATCACTATACGGCAGGGGTCACCAACGCGGTGCCCGCGGGCACCAGGTAGCCCGTAAGGACCAGATGAGTCACCCTCTGGCCTGTTCTAAAAATAGCTCAAATAGCAGCACTGTAGCGGCGAACAGCTGTCTCGTCAGCTGATGCGCGAGCGCGTAACTGCGGCTGCTTGGCAACCAGCCAAACCCCACTTAATAAAATTATATTTTATTTTAGAGCACATCCACATCCCTATTCACCTAGGCAACCCCAGGAAATGTATATAATTTGGCATTATTATCAGTTTACGTTCTCCGCAGGTATAACGTGGCGCGCTCCCGTCTCGGGTGCTGGTGCACGAGCCCGGTAATTAGACAGCTGTGTCAAATCAAGGAGTACAAAAGACGCCAGCGCAGAGTGGAGAAAGGTTTGGTTCATTACAGATAACACAGAGTTGTGCCAAAAGTGTACCAAAACCAAAAGCTGAACGGACAGCCGGTAAGATTGCACTTTATTTCTCTTTGTGGGTGTGGCGCACCTGTTGCGCTGGTGAGATGGGGGGGCTGCGGGGGAGTTGTGTGCATGTAGCGTGCTTAGTCTGGAGGCTAAATACACACGGTGTTTTGTGTAACTGTTGTTTAGTAAGGAAGTGTTGTGATTCTTTGCTTAGTTTGATAAATGTTGGAACAGTTTGCTTCATCAGGAGGGTGAAGTCACTCAACTTAAAGTGTTGGATTTAACTGTGTTGGATCATTGGCTGCTAGTGAGGGCATAGAAAAGGGGTATTTTTCTACCAGTAGACAGCGTTTAAGATTGAGTGTTTTACTGCTAAATTAATAATATATTTATATTGGATATGGATTTTAAATATGTATCTAAAATAGGTGGTTAATTTGTTAGGTATTTATGTATTTGCATATTGGGTTTTCTGCTGCATTTATCTATTGTGTTTCTGGTGTTAAATGTATTTTATATGTATCTTGGTGCATTTATGTTGAGACAATTTATATAAAATCTGAATTAACTTAAAGGGAAAATATTAATCCATTTTCTTGCACTTGTTTAATTGTTAAGTGTTTGATAGCCTAATTAATAAATGTAAATTATGGGATTGATAATTGATTGATTTTTTACAGCATGTTAATCCTGTGGTGTTTTGTCCGTAAAGGTTTTTCACCTACTAAAGAAGCTAAAGGCTACTAAAGACAGCTAAAGTAACTAAAGTCTACTAAAGTCTACTAACACTGCTAAAGACTGCTAAAAAGACTAAAGAAGAAAAAAGAAGCTGTTTCTTCGTTGGAAAAACTGTTGCAAACTAAAGGAAAATAAAAGGCAAAAAGTAACTACGGTCTGGTCTTTTGAGTGAAATCCAGAAGCCACGTTCAGCATTGGTACATCCCTTCAAGTGTGGGATAAGCACAGTGAAAAAAGCAAAACACTTGACAAGCACTTACCAGTGAGCTGCCTCTATTTTTAAAATGTTATTTATTTACTAGCAAGCTGGTCTCGCTTTGCTCGACATTTTTAATTCTAAGAGTGACAAAACTTTTAAAAAAATTAAAAAATCCAAGAAAATATTCTAAAGACTTGGTCTTCACTAACTGACAAAGAAACAGATAACATATTTGGTGTCCAGTTCAAAGTGTGACATGATTTATTTAAAAATTTGAGAGTTGACTTTTGTATTTTACATGAGTTATTATTTGTACAAACATGGTGCAAAATAATTCATGATTTGTTTAAAAATGTTAGTGGCTAGCTAGTTAAAATGGGATATTGTGATTTCACAAGACTGTCTTAGAAGTCATCATTTGAAAATGTTCAATTTGAAAAATGTGCACTATATATAAAAATAAAAAATATAAAAATAAAGTGTTGCATATTGATATTTATCTGTTTCTATATATATTTCTTGGGAGAAATCATTAAGAGGATCAGTGTTTCCACAAAGATAAATATTAATTATTAATAATAACATAGAGTTAAAGGTAAATTGAGCAAATTGGCTATTTCTGGCAATTTATTTAAGTGTGTATCAAACTGGTAGCCCTTCGCATTAATCAGTACCCAAGAAGTAGCTCTTGGTTTCGAAAAGGTTGGTGACCCCTGCTCTACGGAGACAGCCCTCGCAAAAATGACTAATGATCTATTGCTAACGATGGATTCCGATGCGTCATCTATGTTGCTGCTTCTTGATCCTAGCGCCGCTTTCGGTACCGTCGATCACAATATTTTATTAGAGCGTATCAAAACACGTGTTGGTATGTCAGACTTGGCCTTGTCTTGGTTTAACTCTTATCTTACTGACAGGATGCAGTGCGTCTACCATAACAATGTGACCTCGGACTATGTCAAGGTAACGTGCGTAGTTCCCCAGGGTTCGGTTCTTGGCCCTGCACTCTTTAGTATTTACATGCTGCCGCTAGGTGACATCATACGCAAATACGGTGTTAGCTTTCACTGTTATGCTGATAACACCCAACTCTACATGCCCCTAAAGCTGACCAACACGCCGGATTGTAGTCAGCTGGAGGCGTGTCTTAATGAAATTAAACAATGTATGTCCGCTAACTTTTTGCAACTCAACGCTAAGAAAACGGAAATGCTGATTATCGGTCCTGCTAGACACCGACATCTATTTTATAATACCACCTTAACATTTGACAACCAAACAATTACACAAGGCGACTCTGTAAAGAATCTGGGTATTATCTTCGACCCAACTCTCTCGTTTGAGTCACACATTAAGAGTGTTACTAAAACGGCCTTCTTTTATCTCCGTAATATTGCTAAAATTCGTTCCATTTTGTCCACTAGCGACGCTGAGATCATTATTCATGCGTTCGTTACGTCTCGTCTCGATTACTGTAACGTATTATTTTCGAGTCTCCCTATGTCTAGCATTAAAAGATAACAGTTGGTACAAAATGCGGCTGCTAGACTTTTGACAAGAACAAGAACGTTTGATCATAGTACGCCTATACTGGCTCACCTGCACTGACTTCCTGTGCACTTAAGATGTGACTTTAAAGTTTTACTACTTATGTATAAAATACTACTCGGTCTAGCTCCAGCCTATCTTGCTGATTGTATTGTACCATATGTCCCGGCAAGAAATCTGCGTTCAAAGAACTCCGGCTTATTAGTGATTCCCAGAGCCCAAAAAAAGTCTGCGGGCTATAGAGCGTTTTCTATTCGGGCTCCAGTACTATGGAATGCCCTTCCGGTAACAGTTAGAGACGCTACCTCAGTAGAAGCATTTAAGTCCCATCTTCAAACTCATTTGTATACTCTAGCCTTTAAATAGACCCCATTTTTAGACCAGTTGATCTGCCGTTTCTTTTCTTCTCTCCTCTGCTCTCCTCTCCCTTGGGGAGGGGGAGTTGCACAGGTCCGGTGGCCATGGATGAAGTGCTGGCTGTCCAGAGTCGGGACCCGGGGTGGACCGCTCGCCTGTGCATCGGTTGGGGACATCTCTGCACTGCTGACCCGTCTCCGCTCGGGACGGTTTCCTGCTGGCCCCACTATGGACTGGACTCTCGCTGATGTGTTGGATCCACTGTGGACTGGACTTTCACAATATTATGTCAGACCCACTCGACATCCATTGCTTTCGGTCTCCTCTAGAGGGGGGGGTTACCCACATATGCGGTCCTCTCCAAGGTTTCTCATAGTCATTCACATCGACGTCCCACTGGGGTGAGTTTTTCCTTGCCCGTATGTGGGCTCTGTACCGAGGATGTCGTTGTGGCTTGTGCAGCCCTTTGAGACACTTGTGATTTAGGGTTAAAAAAATAAAAATTGATTGATTGATTTGGAACATCCCACAGGTGAACAGGCAAATTGGGAACAGGTGGGTGCCATGATTGGGTATAAAAGTAGATTCCATGAAATGCTCAGTCATTCACAAACAAGGATGGGGCGAGGGTCACCACTTTGTCAACAAATGTGTGAGCAAATTGTTGAACAGTTTAAGAAAAACCTTTCTCAACCAGCTATTGCAAGGAATTTAGGGATTTCACCATCTACGGTCCGTAATATCATCAAAGGGTTCAGAGAATCTGGAGAAATCACTGCACGTAAGCAGCTAAGCCCGTGACCTTCGATCCCTTAGGCTGTACTGCATCAACAAGCGACATCAGTGTGTAAAGGATATCACCACATGGGCACAGGAACACTTCAGAAACCCACTGTCAGTAACTACAGTTGGTCGCTACATCTGTAAGTGCAAGTTAAAACTCTCCTATGCAAGGCGAAAACTGTTTATCAACAACACCCAGAAACGCCGTCGGCTTCGCTGGGCCTGTGCTCATCTAAGATGGACTGATACAAAGTGGAAAAGTGTTCTGTGGTCTGACGAGTCCACATTTCAAATTGTTTTTGGAAACTGTGGACGTCGTGTCCTCCGGACCAAAGAGGAAAAGAACCATCCGGATTGTTATAGGTGCAAAGTTGAAAAGCCAGCATCTGTAATGGTATGGGGGTGTATTAGTGCCCAAGACATGGGTAACTTACACATCTGTGAAGGCGCCATTAATGCTGAAAGGTACATACAGGTTTTGGAGCAACATATGTTGCCATCCAAGCAACGTTACCATGGACGCCCCTGCTTATTTCAGCAAGACAATGCCAAGCCGCGTGTTACATCAACGTGGCTTCATAGTAAAAGAGTGCGGGTACTAGACTGGCCTGCCTGTAGTCCAGACCTGTCTCCCATTGAAAATGTGTGGTGCATTATGAAGCCTAAAATACCACAACGGAGACCCCCGGACTGTTGAACAACTTAGGCTGTACATCAAGCAAGAATGGGAAATAATTCCACCTGAGAAGCTTAAAAAATGTGTCTCCTCAGTTCTACTGAGTGTTGTTAAAAGGAAAGGCCATGTAACACAGTGGTGAACATGCCCTTTCCCAAGTACTTTGGCACGTGTTGCAGCCATGAAATTCTAAGTTAACTATTATTTCCAAAAAAAAAATTAAGTTTATGAGTTTGATCTTCAAATATCTTGTTTTTGTAGTGCATTCAATTGCATATGGGTTGAAAAGGATTTGCAAATCATTGTATTCTGTTTATATTTACATCTAACACAATTTCCCAACTCATATGGAAACGGGGTTTTTAGTTACGTTGGATTTCATACATTTTTTTGTTATTTATTTGAACCTTTTTTTGGTATATTTTCAGAGTGTTCCAACCTCAGGGATGAGGATATTCTTGTTCTTCCTCTGGATTTGTTGGAGAGGACTACCCATGAAGCAAAAACCAAAGCTGTAATTCAACACTTTGGATGGGTGTGTAATACTGTAGCATCATTTATTTTTCATAAGATAAGCACACTTGCTGAAACCTCAAAAGTTGTACACAATGATGAATGTTTCCGTAGGACTCATCAATATACGGTAACTGAAATAGTCTTTTCAAGAATCAAGATTTAGTTGACTTTGGTTGTTGACCCTATATACTCGATGTCAGTTAATCACAAATAACCATTCACTCACATTTAAAGTGTCCGACTGCATAGCAACATGAAATTATTTAACAAGGAATGAGGAATTGAAGAATGATAAGACATCACTTCGTAACCAAATTGATGGACTCGAAGCAAAATGATTTAATGGATCACATTTTGCGATGTCTTGATCGCACCAACTGATCCAAATTTAACCAATCTCGACAAATTAAGCACCCCCCATAACTTTGTCCAATGCCTGTAAATTCCCTGCATCTTTTGGCTAATCAGCGTCAATTTTTGCCAAACAAATGTTTTCTGAGCGGCTCTCAAATGCGTGCGTCAACTGTCTTATCAAAACGTGTGTTTGTTTCTTGCGTAAACAAAGCAGGAACAGCAACATGTAACAATCTATCTACTCTTTATTGATCAAATAGCACAATTGTCCACCCGCATATTTCAGCTACTTCTGGTTCCTGTTCCAGCGCTAAGGCTTTTCGGTAATGTAGAATATAAACATTAATCAACACACCACATGCTCACTTCTTTGTGTGTGTGTGTGTGTGTGTGTGTGTAAAATCGCTAATACGCTGTCATATGGATGCTTGTGCGCACACATAGACACGCACGCACAAATACACACTTAACAACAGCAGAGCTTTGATTGTGATGTAACAACAATCATTTTCACAAAAAGAATGCAGGATTTACAGTTTTATCAGGAAATGATCAGACACACTTCAGTTTGCATTAAATAAAGCAATCTATAGCTAACAGACTGAACAACAACACATAACTTTAACTGTTGCTAACAACCCGCACCCACATCAGACCCTGACGACACTGCAATATGAAGTATAAACGATTAAACATTAATTATTAAGAATATGTGAAAGTTCGACTCCTACATTGTTTACTTCTGTGACAATCTCCTTAAAGTTTTTAATCATTTAGAAATATGAAGCAAGTCAAATGTGCCAAGCATGGCAAAGTGTGGATAGAGAGAGTGTTTTGCATATTACCCGTCATGCTTTGAAGTTGATTAATATGGGTGTAATTTTAAATTGTGTATGGTGCTTAGTAGAGGTAGGAATTTTTGGGCTCCTCACGATTCGATTCCGATTCAGGAGCTACGATTCGATTTCAAATTGGTTATTGATGCATCTTTAATTCATGTATATTGATGTTGTTTTACATTTTTCGTTTCACTAAATATGCGTTTATCACTTGCAACTTTACAAAAAACAATTCATTTGGAATAAGAAACCGTTAAACTAATTCCCACATTTATTATATTAATGAAAATGTGTGCAAAACTGGAACATAAGTTCCCGATAATAAAGGAGCTCGTCGGATCTTGCTGCAGTCAGCAACGTTTTCTGTCTGCATTACTTTATTTCAATAAATAAATCGATTATAGATCATTGACGTTTACTAATCGATTCTAAAATTGTCCGTGTCCGAATTGCGATCTAGAAATCTTATTTTCCACACTTCTAGTGCTTAAACATTTAAACATGTCCACAAAGTTCAGTGAGCAGGTTGTATGTAAACCATGTGTGTCGACCTTCTGTGTTGGTTGCTTACAGTTTATATGCACCTTGAACGGGAAAGGTTGTTTGGATTGGGTCATTTAGATTGATGCTACGTTAATTGCACTTCAAAATAAAACTCATAGTCATTGACCAAAATTAGTGAAGTTATCCACAAGATGGCGGCATGTATGCAGAGATTAGACTGCAAGGTTAATAAACTTAAACTCGAGACATTGCGGGCGACAATTCTTATTTAACTCGTATTTTGTAACTTGTAACTCTTTCAGGCCAGACTGAAGATGTCGGTGGGCCGCACTTGGCCTGCTAGCCATAGTTTGGATACACCTGATAAATAGTATAAATCTACCCAAAGTGCTTTGCGAGAGTCCGCTATTGTAGTCTTGCTGTAATCAATAAGCTCCTTAAATTTCTTTATCCTGTTGTGGGGCAGACTAGTTGGCACATGCGTCCTCCGCTGTTGCCATTTCTGATACAAAGTGTTATATAGTTCAAACTTATATCAGTCAGTTGACTCCATATGGAATCGGCAAAAACAACAACAAAGAAGACAGCGAGAAGACTCTGTAAAAGTGAAGGCACGTAAATAGGACTGCCCACACAACGGCGTGTACTGTGGAGACGGTCTTTAAAACTTAATCGATGAAAATTTGGACCAAAGAACCACCATTACATGTTACGTAGAACACAAGGAAGTGGAGCTATAACGGGTATAACGGCTTGACAATGGGGTCGATTGAACTACGCTACCACGTTGTTTGCTGTCAAATCTTGTTTTACACACGTGCTGCTTGGTAGTCGGGCACGACTCGTCGTAGTTCAGCGATGCAAATTATGCAACCTTTGTTTTCACTGAAATTATGTTCCAGTCTAAACGATGATTAAAACAAAAATGTAAGCTACTCCTTGTTTGCGTCACTGTGAACTTCCTCACACTGTATTTGTCTACATGCTTGCTGTTCGGCAGTGACAATGAAAGAAACCTAATTTAAAATCGCTACTTATTTGTACGCGACGCACACGAGGCAGTTGCTTTGGGTAATGGGTATTTCGTTCGAGGCAAATATTTGCGTTTGTGTGCGCGTGCATGCTCACTAGCAGTGGGTTGCAGACATTGAGTTTGAGTTTATTTCGAACATGCAAGCACACAACATGTTCGAAAAGGAGTAGGAAGAAGCAGAGCTTATTTAATCCTACCCCTTTTCTTTACATAACAGTTGCTAAAACTTTTTGTTCACTTCCTGTTCACAATTTATTCACATAAACTCCATAAGTAATCACAATAAAAAATAAATAAATAAATAATAGTAATAATTTAATAATAATAATTGGTGAAGTAAGTCATATTTCATATGATGAGATAAGTAAGATTACTTTAAGAATGAATGGATGGATGAAATAAATTGAGAATGTTTGTCATGGTTCTTCTTCTTTGTACTTTGTAAACACTTTTACAAAGATTATATTTCTACTCTTTTTTTGAGAAGAATTGTTGTATATTCTTGGGTAGCAGGTTATAGTTTGCTTTGTGCATAATTTTAGCTGTTTGCAAATTCACTATGTCATGGAATTTCAGTATTTTTGATTCAATAAATAAAGGGTTTGTATGTTCTCTATATCCAACATTATGTATTATTCTAACTGATCTTTTTTGTAACACCGTTAGTGAATGAAGTGTATTTTTGTAGTTATTTCCCCATATTTCTACACAGTAGCTCAGATATGGTAACACTAGCGAGCAGTAGAGAATATGAAGTGATTTTTGGTCTAGAACATGTTTTGCTTTATTCATTATTGATGTGTTTCTCGCTACTTTATGTTGTATATTTTTTACATGAGATTTCCAGTTCAATTCATCATCAATCATTATACCTAGAAATTTAGTTTATTTACTCTTTCAATTTCTACTCCATCTATTTGTACATTGACAGAACACCGGCAGGTGTCCTGCTGCGTCGCGTCTGAGCTTGTCTAAATTAATTCTAGTTATAAATCGTGCCTCTCATCTGGATAACAGGAGGATTTAGCCATGAATCTAGAAGTTGTTCATCTGTGACATTCAATTTATACCCGGAGATGGAGACAAAGACACGACAACCAAAGACAGTGTCTGCAGGCAGCAACTTTTCCTCCTAACTCTTTGTGTGGATTATGATAATTTCTTCATCTAAACGAGAATATATTAAACATCCTATCAGTTGTCATCGAAGTAAGAGCAGACATTGTACAGTAAGCGATCGTTTTATTATGTTTGTAGTTTGTATTTCTTGTTTAGCACTTAGCAATACTGCTACTTGTTGCTTAGTGTTTCCCTGAAGCTGGATTTGTTTAGCAGAGCTTCTAAAACTTGTAGCTCAGCCTCCTTATATTCAAGATTAAAAATATAAGGTCTTGCATCATAATTTTTCCAAAGTAATTGTTGTTGGCTCTCACAAAGTCTGCATGATTTGCATAGTTGTTGGTGGGGAATAAATTAGAGATGTCCGATAATGGCTTTTTTGCCAATATCCGATATTCCGATTAATTAGTGAAGTGAATTACATTTATATAGCGCATTTTCTCAAGTGACTCAAAGCGCTTTACATCGTGAAACCCAATATCTAAGTTACATTTAAACCAGTGTGGGTGTCACTGGGAGCAGGTGGGTAAAGTGTCTTGCCCAAGGACACAACGGCAGTGACTAGGATGGCGGAAGCGGGGATCGAACCTGCAACCCTCAAGTTGCTGGCACGGCCGCTCTACCAACCGAGCTATACTGTCCCGAATTACAGATTCCGATATCAACTGATACCGATATACACAGTCGTGGAATTAACACATTATTATGCCTAATTTTGTTGTGATGCCCCGCTGGATGCATTAAACAATGTAACAAGGTTTTCCAAAATAAATCAACTCAAGTTATGGAAAAAAATGCCAACATGGCACTGCTATATTTATTATTGAAGTCACAAAGTGCATTATTTTTTTTAACATGCCTCAAAACAGCAGCTTGGAATTTGGGACATGCTTTTCCTGAGAGAGCTTGAGGTGGGCGGGGTTGAGGTGGGGGTAGGGGGGTATTGGGGGGGTGTATATTGTAGCGTCCCGGAAGAGTTAGTGCTGCAAGGTGTTCTGGGTATTTGTTCTGTTGTGTTTATGTTGTGTTACGGTGCGGATGTTTTCCCGAAATGTGTTTGTCATTCTTGTTTGGTGTGGGTTCACAGTGTGGCACATATTTGTAACAGTGTTAAAGTTGTTTATACGTCCACCCTCAGTGTGACCTGTATGGCTGTTGACCAAGTATGGATTGCATTCAATTATGTGTGTGAAAAGCCGTAGATATTATGTGACTGGGCCGGCACACAAAGGCAGTGCCTTTAAGGTTTATTGGTGCTCTGTACTTCTCCCTACGTCCGTGTACACAGCGGCGTTTTAAAAAGTCATACATTCTACTTTTTGTAACTGATAATTTTGAAACCGATACAGATAATTTCCGATATTACATTTTAAAGCATTTATCAGCCGATAATATAATATCTCTAGAATAAATATGTGGTTCCTACCTATACGTCATTGATCACGTGAGTGGCTTGCTCATTATTTCTCAAAATGGTTTGGGAATATCTAGTGTGAATGTTGTCTGTCTATCTGTGTTGGCCCTGCGATGAGGTGGCGACTTGTCCAGGGTGTACCCCGCCTTCCAGGGTGTACCCCGCCTTCCGCCCGATTGTAGCTGAGATAGGCTCCAGCGCCCCCCGCGACCCCGAAGGGAATAAGCGGTAGAAAATGGATGGATGGATGGATGTGAGATTGATACTATTTTGATCATATCTATTTACTCACAAACTTTGTAAGTTTTTTGGTGTCATACTTCAGATATAAATGATACTAGCTTTAATATTGAGGCGATTTGTTTTTCCATTTTTGTGGTACTTAAATGCTCTGCTGTCTGAAGAATACATACATACAATTTGTGGCAACCATGTTCTATGCTAACCCAAGCAGCAGGTTCTGCTGTCCAAAAGTAGTATGAAGCTGTGCAGCCATATAGTGTAGTACCATCTGAAATTAGGAAGTTGAAGTCCTCCCTGATTATAGGACAGGTACAATAACTACGGAAGCTCCTGTATCGATTTTTAATTTAAATTAAAAATCGATACAGGAGCTTCCGTAGCGTGCGCCATTCCCTTATTCATTTAGCGGCTCACAGAGCAAACCATGGCTAATGCTAACGCTAATGAGAACGAGACAATTGTTCTAAAGAAAAGAAAAGTGTTGTCAGTACTTTGGTTGAGCGGCAACGGGCATGGTACAAATGACTGCACTGTGCAAAGTTTCCTCCAGGTCTTATCTTTGTCCATGTGATGTCAGATGAAACAAAAATTGAGCTGTTTGGTCACAATACCCAGCAATATGTTTGGAGGAGAAAAGGTGAGGCCTTTAATCCCAGGAATACCAATCCTACCGTCAAGCATGGTGGTGGTAGTATTATGCTCTGGGCCTGTTTTGCTGCCAATAGAACTGGTACATTACAGATGGTAAATGGGACAATGAAAAAGGAGGATTACCTCCAAATTCTTCAGTACAACCTAAAATCATCAGCCCAGAGGTTGGTCTCGGGCGCAGTTGGGTGTTCCAACAGGACAATGACCTCAAACACACATCAAAAGTGGTAAAGGAATGGCTAAATCAGGCTAGAATTAAGGTTTTAGAATGGCCTTCCCAAAGTCCTGACTTAAACGTGTGGACAATGCTGAAGAAACAAGTCAATGTCAGAAAACCAACAAATTTAGCTGAACTGCATCAATGTTGTCAAGAGGAGTGGTCACAAATTCAACCAGAAGCTTGTGGATGGCTACCAAAAGCGCCTTATTGCAGTGAAACTTGCAAAGGGACATGTAACCAAATATTAACATTGCTGTATGTATACTTTTGACCCAGCAGATTTGGTCACATTTTCAGTACACCTATAATAAATTCATAAAAGAACCAAACTTAATGTGTGTTTTATTGACAAACAAGTATATGCTCCAATCACTCTAATCACAAAAAAATAACACTTATAGAAATGATTGGAAACTCAAGACAGCCATGACATTGTGTTCTTTACAAGTGTATGTAAAATTTTGACCACGACTGTTGTGTGTGTGTGTGTGTGTGTGTGTGTGTGTGTGTGTGTGTGTGTGTGTGTGTGTGTGTGTATATATATATTTTATTTTTGTATTATTATTATTTTTTTTTTTTTAAGGACACAAAGCTTTGTGTTATTGGCTGATGTCAACATTTTGTTTTCTCATTGTGCTTCTTGCTGTTTTCCCAATTTTTTGCTGGTGTTTTTGTTTTTGTAATGTTCCTAGGGCCAATGACAAAGGAGTCACAGGCCACAGATGGCCCCTGTGGCACACTTTGGGCACCCCTGCTGTAGAAGCTAACTGTTTATAGCCTCTATAGTCTTAGTACTGTAGTATATTTGTTCATCCTATGGTCACATATGGGACGCGAGTCAGCTTACATCAGCACTGCTAGTAGTAAAATCAACTGTTCACCTGGCGGGCTTTTCTGTGTGATTAGGAGGGGATAAAAGGGGAAGTCCTTCTTTAGCTGCCTCCTTGTTTTATCATATATTACTACCTTTGCACATGTCAAGGTTTATTTTTGTTTGCATGATAAATCAACACAAAATCTGTACTTTGGAGTAATGTCCACGGACTCTAGTATTTGGCTTGTTAGCTGCTCGTCGCAGGCTAGCATTGATGGTGGTGGTTGAGGTAAGAGTTGTTTGATGTTGGATGCTAGAAAATGTCTGATTTGCTGCAAGAGTTTGCCTATTGCATTGTTACAGCTCGATGTTGTTTGTGCATGTCATGCAACGCACTTTTGCAAGACGAGCGGGTGTAGTGTGTGGCCATGCTTGGGGTGTGAGGGGTGCGATGTAAGGCTGAAGAGAGCGAGGCAGAGGCATGCGGGCGTGTTCAGGGGTTAAAATGTGTGCCTGTTGGCGGGTCTGTTGGCCATATTAATACCTTTTTTCCCCAAATATTTTCGCGATCGACCGGTAGGGTATTGCCACCTCTGCAATACAGAATCTACCTTTTTACCCACCAGTGCATCCATGGCAACGCAACATCTTATCTGAAATAACTTTTAACACCCCAAACCAGCTGGAGACACCTCCGGTCCAGCAAATCAAACTGCCTTCTTACACCCGGAACCAAGGTTTTGTTAGTCAAAATGTTAATGTTTGGGTTTGTATCTATTTGAAATATGTTTTTCCCTAATAACATCATTGAATATATGTTTTTGTTTTTCTTGTGTCACAGCTCTATAAGCTAATTGGCCTGTAGGATAAGCATTCAGTGGAAAGTTAGGTTTTTGTGTAAAAGTTGCTAAAGCTACATTTTCCATTATAAACGGTGTATTCATATTTTATAAAACACACCACTTATTTTATCATATGTATATGTTCCTTTTCCTTAAAATTGCACAAGCTGTTTTTTAAAATAATATTTTAAGTTAAGTACCACTGATAGTCACACACACACTAGGTGTGGTGAAATTACCCTCTGCATTTTATTCTCTGCAACACCTTTCTTTCCTTCTTTACGCAGAAAGTGAACAAATGACAAAATGATTATTGTAGGCGTCAATATGTGAGTTACGGTGCGAATGGATTATCACTAATAGGATTAAAATAAGATCTGATTCTTCCTACTTCATGTCACATATGATGAATTGTGCAAACCTGAGCCAAATAAACCATACCAGTTAAGCTCCCATGACAAAATATTAGGGTAGACTTGTTTTCTGCTACTAAGTCAACACGTCTGATCTTCCAGATTGACATCCTGATAAACAACGGGGGGCGAAGCCAGCGCTCTTTGTTCCTGGAGGCCAGTGTGGACGTGTACCAGGCCTTGATGGAGCTCAACTTTCTGGGTACCATTTCCCTCACCAAGCAGGTGCTTCCTCACATGACACAGCGCGGCATCGGCGCCGTCGTCACCATCAGCAGCGTGCTGGGCATCGCCGGGGCACCCTTGGCTACAGGATACGCCGCCAGCAAGCATGCTCTTCAGGTGTGCACCCATGCAACACTTGTTTATCTTGAAATGGCTTGTCCAGGGTGTACCCCGCCTTCCGCCCGAATGCAGCTGAGATAGGCTCCAGCACCCCCCGCGACCCCAAAAGGGACAAGCGGTAGAAAATGGATGGATGGATGGGTATGGAATGAACGCCTGAGATCTGTTTGAATCAAATACAGCAAACCTGATAAGTCCAATATGATTAATATGCAGTTGAGTACCTGTTATGCAACTCTTATTCCTCAGGGCTTTTTCAATTCCCTTCGGACTGAGCTGTATGACCACCCCCGCCTACTCATCAGCACAGTGTGTCCAGGGCCTGTGCAGTCATTCATAGCACACAATGCTTTCACAGAAGAGCTGCACAAGGTGACCTGTTTGAGAGCATATGAATTGAATTTTTCTTGACGTTTGATTCTACTATCATTTCCTCAGCCTGTGGCCGCAGCTGGCGACCAGACACACAAGATGCCCACAAGTCGCTGTGCCTCTTTGATTCTGGCAGGAATTGCCAACGGTGTGAAGGAAATGTGGATTGCTCAGCAGCCCTTCCTGGCGTTTTACTACGCTTGGCAGTACGCCCCCACATTGGCCTGGTTCCTGACCAACATCCTGAGCAAGAAGAGAGTGCAGAATTTCAAAGCCGGAGTGGTAGGTACACACTAGCAAAAAGTAACAACTTGTTGTGGTAATACCAAAGAGGAGCGAGAGCTGTTTTGTTGTGTACACGCCTCAGTCAGTCAGTGTGTTGTAAAGCTTCGACGTGAAAGGATCAGTGGAGCTGTTGCAAATCTGTGCGCTTGACCTTGCATCCTCGCATGAAGACAAATTACTTCAACGTGGCAAACACGATCCAAAGCCATCACCTAAAGGACCTCAGCTGCTACTGACTGGCCTTGTTAATTCTGTTAAAGAAGGTGACGTCGACGCCCTCCTCCAGTGCTGACTGACTGACCAGTGTCTGCTGGGCAAACAAAGCTATAATAGTACATATAGGAGTAGTGTATTGGGGACTTTTACTTCCTTTCAAGAACATTTTTGATCTATTTTTAACCAACTTTGGATTTTTCTTAGGGGTTTTTTATGTTTCATTTTAATATTTTCAGATATCAATAGCAAAATAAAATGTTTTACATTTTTTTAGTTTGTAACCCTTTGTATGCCCATTTAATCCATTTGTGTCAGATTTTTTTATTTAGAAAAAAATTGCACAAATGAGTCATCATCCATATCGTACATGCTAAAGGGCTGGGGTAAAAATCAGGGCCTAAATATACATAGCGTGCGTAGGTTTAGTAATAACTTTCTTTTTGATGCATTGTTATATTTTTTGTAGGGTCGTCAGATTCCACAGTTTATTGCAGGGTAGTTGCATGGGGACAAAAAGTCTCTGTTGTCTATCAATTTTTTTTAAACATTTTTAAAGTACAGTCTTTACACAGTATAATCATGCATTTTCTAATTTTACAGTTTCATTTGAGGAAAAAAAAAAGTACAATTAGTCATATTGTTTGGAATTAAATGGGACAATTTTGGTCAAGTGTTTCTCACAGGGCCTTAAAAGAGAGTGGATCTGCAAATAACACGCGTGTGTGGGTGGGTGTAGTTGACCTGGTGGATCAGCCCTTTCAGCAACTTTAGCAGAACATTTGGTGATCTGTGCATGCAAATGTGTTGTATCTGGCAAAAACACTTGTTTGTTTGGTCAGAATAAACACTTTCAGCTTGCTGGAACCTGCAGGCTGCATCGACATTTTCAAATTGCAGCTGCATGTTTCTCTGCATGTTGATCGCTTGTCAGACTTCAATTATTGCCACGCGTGTGTGTGTGTACTGTTTTTTTGCCACGGTCAGACAAGCTTGCATTTGAAATAATTATATTTGTAGGAGCCAGGGTTAGCGGAGGTATGTGTCACATGACATTACTGGCGGTCACTATAAAGGAGCCTTTTTACCTGCACTCAATGTAGGTGAGAGGAGAAAGTCGAGCTGGGTAACCATACTTTATGTTGACCGCTATTAGACGCTAATTGGACATTGCTTATTTGGATGTTTATTGGACACTTTAATGCTGTAGCCGTTTTAATTACATGCTGTCTGTAGACAAACTCATCAAGTTTGTGACTATAAACTCTGCCTTATTATTCAACAATTCACAACATTGCAGCACACTCCCATCTAATTCCAAACAGTAAATGTTTCAAAGTGTACTCTTTTTCTCCGAAATGAAACCCTGACATTAAAAAATGCATGATTATATTGTGTAATAACTGTACAGTTAAACATTGTGAACATAATAGTAGTCAAGACTCAATGGGGACTTTTTTGATCCCATTATACTACACTGCTGTAAAGTTTGTAAGTTGACACAACATAGAAGAAAACAATGCTTCAAAAATAATGACTAATCTTAGGCATATTTAGGCCTGATCTTTACCCCAGTACCTCAGCCCTTTAGTATATTTATGGATGATGAATAATTTTATACAAATCTTTTAAAATAATTTAAAAAATATATATATATATATATTTAAATAAAATGGGCATTTAAAGGGTTAACAAATTAAATATGAATCCAAACATGTTTTATACACTCTTAACGTGTTTGTCCTTCAGCTACTCTATCTAAATTAAGTAATCCCCAGGGGGTTAAAAAGCATTTTGCGGTCATGGCAATTTTTTGGCTTTTGAAAAATCAGTGATCGTATTAATTTTTGTTCTTTTTGCAGGATGCAGACTCTGCATACTTTGTCAAGCCCAAGACCTCATGAAAGGATGACTTATCTTGTAAAATTGTGAGGATTAATCATCAATTTCAAACAGATCCCACATTAGTGTATTAGAAGTGCTGGAATGTTAATAGCACTCTTAGTAAGTCCTGTTTGTGTCCGTAGCTTTAATGCTAATGAGTAATGTTTGTCCCTCCTGCCTGTAGCAGGAAACTGCTATTATGTACTTCATCCAATTTGTACTTGCACATTAGGGAGACAATAGAATAGTCTCACCTTTGGTGTACATAATCAATCAATCAATCTTTACTTATATAGCCCTAAACCACTAGCGTCTCAAAGGGCTGCACAAGCCACAACGACATCCTCGGCTCAGATCCCACATCAGGGCAAGAAAAAAACTCAACCCAATGGGATGACAATGAGAAACCTTGGAGAGAACCGCAGATGTGGGGACCCCCCCAGGGCGACCGGTGCAATGGACATCGAGTGGATCTAGCATAATATTGTGAGAGTCCAGTCTATAGTGGATAAGTAGGCTATCATCAGCATATTTCTCTTATATAATTAAATAGTAGATTTTTCATAGCCTGCTTGGTGAAATGGAAAGCAAACTATCTTCTTTCAAGCTATTTTATTATAAGTGTATACATATAAAAATGAGCCATATGTACAACAGATTTGTTGAAGTATTATTTTTAAAGTTGTAAACATGTGAGGTGTAAACAAAACAATAGCACTAAATGCTTAAAAACGATACATACCAAAGGCACATCCTTAATATCTTAACAAAATAAATGTATTCTGTGTCCCTTTTTAGCAGACAAGGAGAGGCAAAATCATAAAATTAAAAACAGGTATTCTGTGAAAGTCATAGAACGGCAAGTTTATAGTAAAGTAAAATGCGCCAATGAACTAAGCTGTGAATGTGAATGTTTCCTCTTGTGTCGTTTAAAATGTGAATCTTGCAACTTGATTGTGTTTTGCTTCTTGTGTTGGACTGAATTAAAGCACCATGATAAATAAATCCATTGATTAAAAAAACAACCAAAATGATCCCTGTTGTCTTAAGTTTGTCTCAGATTTCCTAAAAACATGAAATCTTGTGGTTGTGAAGTAAAAAGTGCTGTCAGAGGCAGGGGAAATGAAGGGGAGCAGAGGAGTAAATGGGGTACCCCAGAGGTGGGTCTGCTGCCTGTACAGTTAGGTTCCTTAGTATGAAAGGGTGAGCTTGGATGCTGTAACGCTCCTCGTCGTCGTTGGTGGCATACAAGAGCTCCCAGGACAGGTTTGCCCACTGGCCTCGCACCCCCTCACCATTCAGTCGACCCACCTGAACCAGCTGCTCCTGCAAGGAAAGGACTCGCCCTGTGTAGGTACCCTGTGGACCAGAAGACTCATTAATATGGACCTGATGTTCGATGTCAAATTGGAAATGTGGGCTTACCATAGAGAGGTCGTGTCCTAAAGAGAAAAGGAATGGCTTCTCCTGAAGGACACTGTCATGCCAACCTTTCTCTGACACTAATCCTATGTACCAATCACGCTCATATTCCTCCAAGGCACTGAACATCTCTTCAGGAGACTCCATGGGCCCAAGGCTTGCTTGATCAAACAGCAGCTTGAAGCTAAACCTAAACAGAACAAAAATAACTGATGTTTTGAATCTTTGAAAATAATTCACGGGTGTGACTTTTACCTGAAGGCCCTAAGTGCGAGCTGATACAGTTCTTTACTGGAGGAGAGCCACTCCAGTCCCTCTGTCCATGGCACGTCGCCGCAGTAGAGCCTGTAGATGTAACTGGGACTGGTGAAGGCGGACTCAGCGCCTAGCGACACCAGACACGAAAGTGCCACCTGAGTGTGGAGGTCTCTCAAAGTTTCGTCTTCCTTCAAAGCTTTGGTCATGTCCTCAGAGGTCTCGCTCTGCACAACGGGCCCCAACTGGCTCAAGGCAAACCTGAACCAGTCCTCCGGAAATAAAGGCCTTAGCTGCAGCAGTCGGCTGGGCAGCAATGGCGCCGTCCTCCATCCTGTCGGGAGGTTGAACACCTCTGACTGGGGGCAACTAAAGTTGAGCTGGCGGAGAGAGCCGGGACTCTCTTTGAAGACCTCGGGGTTGTGACCTTTATCGACCGCTGGCATGCCGATACCAACTCCTAGAGGCTGTAAAGGCTGCAGGGCAGAGATGGCCATATTCTCAAAAATACTGTCCATTTCTACAGAGCCTGGAAGAGAGGCTCCCGTCTGCAACACGGTGTGTCCAGACTGGGCCTCTGCCGTCACTAAGGCCACTGTCCGCCTGGCTGGTTGAGGCCCAAATAGATCATCCTCATCTGACCAGTCACCAAGAGACGTCAAGCTAGAGCTGTCCTGTCTGAACCGGAGAGAAGACACTTTGGACTCCACCACAATGGCATCAGGCAGCTGGTTGCCTGTAGTCTGTGCCCTCTGGGAGGACTGGGACTTTCTGCCTCCAATTCCAGTCCCCTCATCACAGCTCCACAGAGATCCTTTATGCTTCCTAACACAATACCGCAGAAGCAGCCACACCAGGGCTTTCAGAAAATCATCCTGAAGCTTCCTCAAGTTGTCGTGAGAGTCTATGATGCCCGAGAGGACATTCCGGGCGTCCGAGTAGACCCGGACAGCCAGTGCCGCACAAGGAGTGAGAGCGTTGGCCCAGTGCAGGTTTAATCCTTGTGTAAAACCAAGCCGCTCCGGGCGCTCGAAAGCAGCCTCGAAAACCTCATCAACACGCCTCGCTTCTACAGTGTGGCAAGAGGTCTCCTGTAACTCCAAGCCCTTGGGGAAAACAACATGCATCTGCAGTCAGGTCCACAAGTAATTCATTGTTTCCCACACATTCATTTATTTGTGGCGGGCCGCCACGAAAGAATTACGTCCGCTACAAATTTAAAAAATTGTTAGTTTTTTTGTGTGTTTTTTTTTGTCCTGTCCAGCTTCTCAGGCAAATCATCTAATTGATGTAGATGCCCATATAGGCTGTTCAGATTTACTTTACAAAAGAGAAGTGTAGGATACTTCTCTTGTTGCCTTATTTGTATTTGACCACTACTGTTTTCTGTTTATTTGTTACTGACTGTGGCAGGACACCTCTGCCTCTGTTTCACTTTATGTTTATGTATTTAGTATGCACTAATTAAAGGGGCAGAGCTTTAAGAGACATTTTAGCTTTTATATTTTATAAGATATATTTTTTTGTAAGAACCACAATTAATAAATATATTTCAATGAATAACTTATTGTTCAAATCTGTATATAAATATGTACATAAAGTGTTGTAATTATATTGTAAAATGGATGGATGGATGGATGGACGTTTAAAACAAAACTGTTATTATTAATTAGTAAGTATACATTTTTTGAGCATTTTTAGAGAAAATCATATAATTTTAGTAAATTATGCAAATTACTCGATGATGTCATGGTGACCACGCCCATAGCCACGCCCCCACCGCCACAGGTATCTTGGCAGTTTATGGGAAACACTGTAAATGGACAGTGAAATGATTTTGTTCTATAAACCGCTGCATTGAATTTGAAATAATACAGTCTACTCTAGATGCCATTGAAATGTTGATTTTCAGAGGCTCAGTAGTGGTATTTGTACAAAGGGGACATCCTTATAAATATAAGCATAATTTTTAACATTTGCAAGTCTGTCAGCAGACTCTTAAGCTCTGCCAGGCCTTCTTGGCAGCCACCATACTTTCACATGCTGCATGTTTGTGTCGCCCTCACTTCCATCTCCATTAAGTGAAAAACTTACTCTACTGGATTGAAATCAGTCTCCTGACTTAGCCATGACTATTGCATTTTTTGGCTTTAAAAAGGGAGAAGCTGGCTGCCATGAAGGCCCAGCAAAGCATCTCCAGAGACAAAACTCAGAATTTGGTGATAGTTATGTCCTCCAGATTTTAAGCACTAAATTATTGCAGATATCAAACATTTTGGTCATCATTGCAAAGTCACCATGCTACATTTGTAGTCAGGCTGTTTATTCACAAACCAGCATGAGAATAGAGTGTTAATTAGAAACAGGTGACGATTGGAGAAAACATCATTTTCTTATACTTTCGTAATCTTTTTGAGGTGCATGAGAAAGTGGAAAGGAAAAGCAAGCTCGCCTTGACTACTGTTTTTTCTTAGTGTATTGCACAACACAGAGCCAATGTTGCAATAGCGGTACGAAGCAAACTGCTCAGTCCGCATTAATACCGCTGATGAGCTTATTGTAGACGAGTCAAATACTGAGTAATGCAAGTTACCAGCATTTAAAGTGCATGTAGAGATAAATTAAGCTGCTTGATACTGACCATTCGTTATATTTCTAATGCAGCTACTGCTATTTTGTGGAGTTAACAAATAACACATCTGGTTGCCTACAACCACAGCCGTTAATGCCTTTATCATCTGTTGCCCCAGACGTCATATGTTTCTTTGCACTACACAGGGAGACTGTAAAAATACACTGCAGTCAACTATATTTATCTATGTTCTCATTCATCAGATCATTGTAATCTCAGGGAATTCAAATGGTCGCAACTGGACTGTTCAGTTAGTTTTAAAAGATATTTTGCCACTCATCCAAGCAGGCTTCATCAGTTCATGATCATTGATTTAGGAGATTTAGTTTGGATGAGAGGCGAAGCATCTTCTAAGACAAACCTAACAGTCCAGTTGCGATCGATTGAATGCCCTTAGAATCCACTGAATGGAGGTGTTATTTGCAGCATTCATGCTACTTTCTAGAAAAATTGGCTAAAATTCCTAAATAGTAAATGACATTTTTAAAGTCTTTAAGTTAAAACAAGGCTTACAGATTGTTTTATATGCCATTGTGGACCTCTTATTGTAGGGTTGCACTGACTCCCAAACAATAGAAAAGTGTACCTTAATGTTGACGGTGCAGTAGCCATATCCCCTCTCCAGAATCATGATCCAAACCATGCGGTCTTGGAATCGCCCAAGAAAGTGAGAACCAGGAGCTAAAGAACCTGCAAGATGCAATCATCAATATGTGGGGAAAAGATAAACCGTCCTAGAGTACTACAAACATTTCTGCCTGCTTGCCCTTGGATTTCTATTGTCAAGGCTGTGGGTTTTCATCTTTTTGGGTGGGAGGGTCGGGGGAGCTTTTGTTTTAAGTCGACTAGCACTTGCATGGCTCAGGGATAATGTCATGTCCCGTGGCGACGTCTCAGAATGCCATGATGGGAAGTGACATGAGGAGGAGACCCCTTTACTGCCTTACTGCTACACAGCCTCCAGTGTCAGCAAAGACAGGGAACACTTCAAAGTGGCATCACTGGACTGTAACCATCAACCACACAAGCGCTTGTATTGAATTATACACTAAATGACTGCTTGGCCTGCTGTGAAATCAGTCATTTTCATGAATTATCACCTAGTTACTTATTTTACCTCTACACATTAGTGATTGAGGACTGATTAGTGTCACACGAGTGACTGAAAAATCACCTAAACGACATTATACTGGTATAATTTGTTTGTATACACACTAGACTTCCTTCAGTTCACTTGTATAACCCCATGAGCTCCAATACATTAAAAAAAATGTCTTAAAAGATAATGCTCAATTGTGATTGACACTCTCACTGTATTTTTATTTTCGTGGAAAATAGTAATTGTAAAAAATATAAATTGTTTGGTTGAGCTACGTAGACAAACAGAACGTATATCAATCTCATTAGTTGTGTAGGTTTACCTAATGTGGCACGTGTGGGTTTCATTGATCATCAAGCAGGTCAGTTCAAATGTTAATCAAGATAAAGATGAAGCTCATTATCCTGAGTACTCACATTTTAAAAAAAGCTAGTGATTAATGAAATATATTTAACATCACAATAACTTTTTGTCAGTCAAACCTTTATGCACAAACTGGAAGCACAATTCTAAGGAAAATGTTGTTGCACTCAGCAAACGGCAAGGACAAAAATATTAATCATTAACGGCATGCATATTTCCAACAAGAATGAGGAATGTAGCATGCATTACTAACCAAGAGACCCTCTTGCAAAGGCCATCCTCAGGGCAGAAGCCAAACTCCCGCTCATTTGCTGGTAGAAGATGGAGTCAGAGCAAGGACAGGCGGTACCCACGGGTCCTGGCCAACTGCGCTGGGGCCTGGGGAAGCCGACCAGGAAGATGGGCAGGGTAAAAAGGGGCAGCAGGGGTGCAGAGAGAAGGGCAGACAAGGTCACCACGGCCAACAGGAGAGGACATAGGGAAGCGTTCAGAGCCAGGAGAGTTCCTGCAGACTGGCGACGCTGCTTCTTCTCCGTCCAAGATGTCACCAACACAGTAAGGGTGAACTTCAACTTGGCCAGGAACTGTGTCAGTCTGTCCATCAGGAGGCCAACCTACAGAGGAAACCCACCATCACTGAAGCTGTTGTTTTAACATTCCTTCTTTTTAGTATCTGCATTCTATTAAATATCAATTTAATTTTGGGACCAGAAAATGTATATATAAAAATCAGATGACAGTCGTCCCGTCTACACACCTGTAGAACCAAGCCTGGGCATTTTGACCATTCTTTAAGTTTATTAGGCCTTTTCTATCCGTCCATCAATTGTCTATCGCCTGTCCAACTCCGGGTCGCGGCAGGGCTGGAGCTTATCCTTTCTATGTTAGACAAATTTGCAAGTAACATCTTCAATCTGTGATATAATAAATTATAATTTAACAAAAGAACCAGAAACCAACACACCATTTTACTTGACTTAAGTGTTTTAGCAAATCTTATTCCTGTTGGCAGATTATTTTGTTTATCTTAGTAATATTCATTTTGCTGTCAAATTTAACGAGTGCGATAAATATTTAAAAATTATCACATTAATCATGTATGAATGCAGATTAATCACTCAATTTATTTTAACCCCACATGCTCTCATTTATCTTAGACGCGGATGGCTACATAAAAGGCTGGTTGAAATGCTGCAAAGATGAGTGAGGAGAATCTGACTCGTGGCAAATTTTACTTCAAAATACACCCTTACGGGAATTTAAATAACACCATGGTAATTTGCATATATTGTACAGATGAATTATTTTATCATAGCACAACAACTTTAAAATACCATTGTTTTTGAGCAGCCACTACCAAGAAAGCAAATATAATTTGACAGTACTATACATGTATATACAGTATGTCTGTATATATATATAAAGGTTGTTCCAATCAAGGTTTTATGCTGCCGATTCTGGTATCGGTCATCCATGAGTAAGATCGGCTGATATCGATACCATGTATTAACCGTGGATTTGTAAATGCTTTTATGATGAGTTGAATGTTGTCTGTCATCTGTGTTGGCCCTGCGATGAGGTGGCGACTTGTCCAGGGTGTACTCCGCCTTCCGCCCGAATGCAGCTGAGATAGGCTCCAGCACCCCCCGCGACCCCAAAAGGGACAAGCGGTAGATAATGGATGGATGAATGGATGATGAGTGTTATTGACAGATTAGCAATATCAACATATTAGAATATTGTAGCAAATATACACTTAAATATACTACATGTAGGTTCACTCTCTCAAACACGTTGGAGCACACCTGTCTTCTCAATATCTTTCTTGTTGTGAAACATGAAACTTTTATGGCTATTCTTTAGAGGACTGTAATATTGTTGACTCTGTTTCTTGTAAACTCAAAACTAATAATATAATAATTACACATTCTACAGTTTCAGTTAGTAAGTAAGTAACTAAGTAAGTACATTTTATTTAAAATGCGCTTTTTACAGATAAAAATCAGTGGTGTACAAAACATGTGAATTAAAACAACAGGGACAACATCATAAAAGGATAAAAATAATAAAAAAGGAAAAGTGGATTAAAGAAAGTAAAAAAAGTTCATTAAAACCTTTCCTCAAAAGAGAAGTGTTCAAATGTTTTCAACACAGTCAAACTCACGGAGGGACTGGTGCAAATAACTCCAGAGTCTGGGGGCTATAGGTCTCACCAGGTTTTAAATTACTTTTTGGGATCTTTAGGAGACCCTGGCCTGAAGACCGAAGGCTGCTCCCTGAAGTGTAGGGGCACAACAAATCAGCAGTATCAGTGCTGTACGGTGCGACAAATTTACTCGCAAATGCGACTAAAAATAGACCGTGCAACTTAAAAAAACAAACTGTTGCACATGTGCAAACAGGGATTTCAACCCTTTAATCGCATTTTGCTTGTAAAATAAATCCATCCAAATTTGATAAAACGGGAGTAACATTTTTGCCCATTTGTATAGCATGTTTGAAATAAATTTAAACCATAACCGAATTATTAATCACTCGCGCTGAGAGCTCGGTGTATCCACCCCACCCCACCTGTGCCATGCACAGACTGGAGCGGGCTGCTCCTCTTAACTCACACACTCGATCCAACACGGATGAAACTAGATCTTAGTTGAAGGAACTGGTCAGTAAAAGACAACGCTTTTTTCACCATCACTTGACACAAACTGTAAATTAAAAACTGTTGTAATTATGAGGGTCAGAGGTAATATTGAACAAATCAATGATAGAACCTGCCCAGTGGCCTAGTGGTTAGAGTGTCCGCCCTAAAATCGGTAGGTCGTGAGTTCAAACCCCGGCCGAGTCATACCAAAGACTATAAAAATTGGAACCATTACCTCCCTGCTTAGCACTCAGAATCAAGGGTTGGAATTGGGGGTTAAATCACCAAAATGATTCCCGAGCGTGGTCACCGCTGCTGCTCACGGCTCCCCTCACCTCCCAGGGGGTGGAACAAGGGGATGGGTCAAATGCAGAGAGTAATTTCACCACACTAAGTGTGTGTGTGTGACTATCAGTGGTACTTTAACTTTAGAAGTGACAAACTTGCCATTCAAAGAACGCACAGCCATGGAAGCACATTCAATCTATTTATCAAGCAGAGGTAACGCAAACCAGTGAAAGGTTCAAAAGAGCTGCCGTCTGAGCCGACAAATGGTCGCTGCTAGACTGCTAAGCTAAAAAAAAACAGCTCAAGCTACTCATGGAGGATTCACTGATGTCGCACATCACGAGGCAACAGGCACCGCCTTTTAAAAGGCACACACACTGAAACTTACCTTAACTGCATTATGCCAGATATTTTTGAAGTAACACATTAATTAATTTCCAGTGTAATTAATTACATTCATAAAAGAGTAATTTCATTAATAAATCAATTTGTTTTTGGTAGTAATTAAGGAGTAACTATAATTAATGACTTTATTTTTTTTATTTTATTTTTTTATCACAGCCTCGTGAAGCAGTTCGCAGGTTGGCATACTTGCCAACCCTCCCGATTTTCCCGGGAGACTCACGAATTTCAGTGCCCCTCCCGGAAATCTCCCGGGGCAACCATTCTCCCGATTTCCACCCGGACAACAATATTGGGGGTGTGCCTTAAAGCAGTGGTCCCCAACCACCGGGGCGCGCCCCAGTACCGGTCCGTGGACCGATTGGTACCGGGCCGCACAAGAAATAAAAATAAATAAAAAATTAAATCAACATAAAAAACACAATATATACATTATATATCAATATAGATCAATACAGTCTGCAGGGATACAGTCCGTAAGCACACATGATTGTATTTCTTTATGACAAAAAAAATAAATAAATAAAAAAGCATACACCCCGTTGCTTGGATGGCAACATATGTTGCTCCAAAACCTGTATGTACCTTTCAGCATTAATGGCGCCTTCACAGATGTGTAAGTTACCCATGTCTTGGGCACTAATACACCCCCATACCATTACAGATGCTGGCTTTTCAACTTTGCGCCTATAACAATCCGGATGGTTCTTTTCCTCTTTGGTCCGGAGGACACGACGTCCACAGTTTCCAAAAACAATTTGAAATGTGGACTCGTCAGACCACAGAACACTTTTCCACTTTGTATCAGTCCATCTTAGATGAGCTCAGGCCGAGCGAAGCCGACGGCGTTTCTGGGTGTTGTTGATAAACAGTTTTCGCCTTGCATAGGAGAGTTTTAACTTGCACTTACAGATGTAGCGACCAACTGTAGTTACTGACAGTGGGTTTCTGAAGTGTTCCTGAGCCCATGTGGTGATATCCTTTACACACTGATGTCGCTTGATGCAGTACAGCCTGAGGGATCGAAGGTCACGGGCTTAGCTGCTTACGTGCAGTGATTTCTCCAGATTCTCTGAACCCTTTGATGATAATACGGACCGTAGATGGTGAAATCCCTAAATTCCTTGCAATAGCTGGTTGAGAAAGGTTTTTCTTAAACTCTTCAACAATTTGCTCACACATTTGTTGACAAAGTGGTGACCCTCGCCTCATCCTTGTTTGTGAATGACTGAGCATTTCATGGAATCTACTTTTATACCCAATCATGGCACCCACCTGTTCCCAATTTGCCTGTTCACCTGTAGGATGTTCCAAATAAGTGTTTGATGAGCATTCCTCAACTTTATCAGTATTTATTGCCACCTTTCCCAACTTCTTTGTCACGTGTTGCTGGCATCAAATTCTAAAGGTAATGATTATTTGCACAAAAAAAATGTTTATCAGTTTGAACGTCAAATATGTTGTCTTTGTAGCATATTCAACTGAATATGGGTTGAAAATGATTTGCAAATCATTGTATTCCGTTTATATTTACATCTAACACAATTTCCCAACTCATATGGAAATAGAATAGATAGAATAGAAAGTACTTTATTAATCCCTGTGGGAAATGCAGCAGAAACGGAGTTTGTGTAAGAAATACTTGAAAATATATACACCATCTCCCGAATTCGGAGGTCTCAAGGTTGGCAAGTATGCAGGTTGGTGTTCCTGGCTAAAATCTTTGTGTGTAGGTCTTATAATAATGCTTACTTATGAAAACACCATTGTTAGAGGTCAATTGTGAGTTCAAACCCCGGCCGAGTCATACCAAAGACTATAAAAATGGGACCCATTACCTCCCTGCGTGGCACTCAGCATCAAGGGTTGGAATTGGGGGTTAAATCACCATAAATGATTCCCGGGCGCGGTCACTGCTGCTGTTCACTGGTCCCCTTGCCTCCCAGGGGGTGATCAAGGGTGATGGGTCAAATGCAGAGAATAATCTCGCCACACTTAGTGTGTGTGTGACAATCATTGGTACTTTAACTTAACTTAAACAATTATTTTCATGTTGCTGCTGACCTTTAAACATGTCCTCTTCAACCAGGGCACTTTATTTCACATTTTATTATTTTGTCTTTATGTTAGCTAAAGAACTGAGCATAGCTGAATGTTTTCAAGAAGATTGGAGATTATATTTGACTTTTCTTATATTATTTTCAAGGCTTTTTCTTTTTTCTTATCTCAAAACACCTCTTAAGTTGGGATCCAGAAATTTCAATACAAAACAAACTAAATATCTTCATGTACAATATCTACTTACAATTGTTTAACCAAGTTTCGTGATGAAGCTTACACTTGTGGATTTCTACCATTGTTGCTGCTTGTCGGGATCAATGTGTCAGTCGCTTAAAAGGTCCACCAGAAAACAATTCATACTTTGTTGTCCAGTCGTTATGTCAGATTTTTGCTATTTATTTTGATTTTTTATGTGTCACTGTTGCTTCACATATGCCTCGCTGTTGCCCCCTGCGGGATGGCGGTACTACTGCATACATGATCAACCCTAGTTTTAATGGTTTCATCAAGCCTATTTGGATGATGTTCGGCGGGCCGGATGTAGACCGAAGGCTGTCAGTTGAATAGGTCTGCGCTATTGTCTTACAGTAGAAGGCTAAGATAGCTACATTCATCATTCACATATCACATTTCTAACCTTCTGTTATTACTTACCACTTCATTGTCTCCTCCATTGCCATAAATAGTTGGCACCCAGCCAGCCATTAAAGACCCACTTAAAAACTTTCAGTTTTAGTTGATTTTGGCAGTGCTAATGGACCAAAACGGTAGTGGTTTGCCAGAAGAAGACCATATTTCCCACGAGGACTACCGCATATAGCGTCAAACTGACATAATGTTCGCTGTAATACTGGCACAGATTACAAATATTACATCTCTAATGGCTATGCTGATGGTAAATAGCAGACACTATCAAGAAATGATCGTAGATTGCGCAACAAACATGACGCTACTACCAAGAATGTATCGGAGCGGATGCAGGTCCGAAGAAAAGAAAGACCGGCGGCAGAGTTTTTCCGAAGGAAGTAGTGCGGAACTGCAAACTATCAAGCTGGTGGCTATTTATTGCTAACGTGCAAATTTCAGTTAGCTAAGATTAGCATTAGCATTTAGATGTGAGCATCAAAAGTTACTAACATGTCTAGCAGGAAAAAAACCAAGGCATTATCAATCGGAAATCCCTCCTCATTTTTTTTAACTCACGCCAGCAATGTTGATCCGTGATTGTCCTTTTATCTGTGTTGGCTCAGTTTTTCTTTTTTTGTCTCCTCATAAAAACTTTCAATTTCTTTAGTAGTTTTAGAGCTTCGGCCTTGATAGCAGTAATTGCACGTAGGCGTTCTTCTTCATCTTTTAGTTTTCTGGCGTCTTTCTGTCTTTTTAACGGATAGGGAAAGGGGGAGTGACGTGTGCCGTAAAGCAAGTCAGAAAATGTGTACCGTAATTTCCGGACTATAAGCCGCACCTGACTATAAGCCGCACTAGCTAAATTTAGGGGAAAATACAGATTGCTCCATATATAAGCCGCACCCGACTATAAGCCGCAGGGTTTTGATGTGTAATTACCGTAGTATATAGGGGTTCCTGCTACCACGGAGGGGATTGTCGGGACAGAGATGACTGTTTGGGAACGCAAAGCGTCCCATTTATTAACTATAAATCTTTCAATCATTCAATCAAACTTTCACATCTTTGACATGGCGAACAGCATTCGTGCAGAGTACAAATAATACAACGGTGCAAAGTAATACAAAGTGCTCGCATGTACGTTATCAATATAACCAGCCTACCGGTATATGAAAAGTCAGTCTTTAATCATTGTGTCATCGTCTTCCTCCTGCGTACTAAAACCACCGAAATCCTCTTCGTCGGTGTCTGAGAAGAACAGGCCGTATATAAGCCGCACCGTTGTATAAGCCGCAGGGACCAGAACGAGGGGAAAAAGTAGCGGCTTATAGTCCGGAAATTACGGTAGTTTTTTTGTGGCAGGGTTCCTGCCACCCTCCTCAAAGTTGCTAAGTGCCAGTAAAAGTGATATAAACCCCCTCAGGCCATGTCAGAGGTGTCTTTCAAGTCGATGTGTCATCCCAAAAGTTATGAAAATATTTTATCAAGGTTGAAAAGTTACTTAGTGCTGCTTTTAAAGTAAGTTTAAAACTCTTTGAACACACATAAAGAGACTTCTTCACAGTTAAAGGCACATTGCCACGAAAACTAAAAATTTAGCAAGGCACTACTTACTTCTTCAGATAAGACTGGAGGTTTGAATAGTGTCCTGTAATACAACCAATAATATAATTTTTGTTCTTCAAATCGAATCTTGGCCATTTTGTCATCTAAACTACAGATGCACGCGCATTATCTAAAAATGGCAGACGCGCGCATATCAGTTTGGATAGATTTATACCATAAATGAAGAATTCGCTGACTATGTTCCCAATTGGAGACATCACCAATTGTGAAAAGTCCAAATAGACCGTTTGGAGGAAGTAGATGGGAAGGCAAAAAATGGTTTTATAAATATCTGCGCAATGCCTCCACGCTTCGATTTCAAATTTTTGGGACTTATGCAGATCCCAAATGCACAACAGCAGGTACCAATAGGTAAGAAAATTGGTTTTGCATGATAGGGCCCCTTTAAAGTTTACTAAGCAGTTATTTCTTGATGTTGTTTAAGCTACTTTAGCTTAGCTATTAGCATGCCTGCTCCAGGCTTAAACTTTGAGTGTAACATATTTTGCCTCGTCCTCCAGTGATGATACTACAGATACTTACAATACTAAGACATTCGCCATAATTTAGGTGATTATTAATAGTTTAGGGAGACATAATTAGCTGTTAGCTGCATGTAAGCCAGAGAGGATCTGCATTTGTGATCAGCATCAAAAGGCATTATTCGGCAACGGCCAATCATACTTTTTCAAGAAAATTGGCCGATCGGCACATCCCTGGTATGTATGTATGTATTCAAATTAGCAGTGTATTATAATAGGGTGAAGCATTTAGTTGTTTAAATAGACAATGCACAAATTTTAAGCATAGCATCTTTTAAAATAGAAGCTACCGTTTCAGGACAGCAACTAATAACAATAATACGATGTCACTTAATAGAGTGCAGATCTCTGATAAGGCCGCTATGAAAGGCCTTAATTGTAAGTACTTCCTTGTTCATGGTAGATAAAACAAATAAGAGGTGCCATTATGATAGTGGAAGATGTACGGTTCCACTGATGCCATTGTGACTGAAATGGTAAAAAATAAACGCTTACACCTTTATCTAGATCCGCAGCAAAATGTTTTGGGTTCCTTTTTTGTCAAGTGTCCACAATTTTAGAGAAACTAGGTTTGCATATTTTGCATGAGTGTATTTGTCCAACTACACAGCTCTGTATCTTCCTCCTCCTTTTCTGACAAGTTGAATTGAGGAAATATAATTATGTTTTGTTCCCTAAAGTGACTTGTTTTAGCATGTCCAAAACAAATCAACCATAATATGCTGCTTATTGTTTTACAAAGTCAAAACATCCGCATCTAACGTACGAAGGAAAATGGGGATACGCCTCACCAGTAGAAGCTGAACTCCAGTACCCAGGTTGTCCCACCCAGGTAGTGTGTTGTTTCCAGCTGCGAGACGCACGATGATGATCACAATTATTTGTAGTAAAGCATCCTCTGAGCTCTGCCACGCCTACACAGAAACAAAGCACACAACGCTGACCAGACAAATACTCAAAAAACAAGGCTTTTTGTGTGTGGAAAAAAGCAACCATAACATTAACACATGTTTACAGTCTCCCTTTGAACAACCAATCAATTACAAATCTGCAAAAAGTCAATACAAAAAATAATTTTACAATTGTTTTTGTTTCACACAAATGACAAGCTTTTGTGTGCCTACCACTCTGAAGGCTCGAGTGAACCCCACACTGAGAGAAACCCCATGGAGCTGCTGCAGAGATTTGTCCATAGACAGGAAAGCAATCAATGCAAATGGAGACACTGTGAACACAAAACAATAATGACTCACACACAAAATAATGTTGTCAACACTTGCGATGCACTTTTGAAAACAATAGACTTCTCACCAAGATAAAGAAGGACTCTTCTGATGGCTGCAGCAATGAATAATCCTCTATTTTTCTGCTTAAAAGTCTGCACATTGGACATGCCTTTAGGGTAGAGTGGATTGAGAAATAACCCTCCAAAAACATAGGCCCCCTGGATCTCTCTGAGAACCCAGCAGAATGAGAAAATGAGCAGGAGGAAGTAGCTGACAGGAGCCTGGGGTCCCTTGATCAAAATCGGGGGCTGGGCTGGGGCGAGGAAGTGATGCAAAAGGCCTGCTTCAGTTAGGGCCGCCAGTAGCAGGCTCAGATACAGCAACACCTCCGAGCAGCCTAGATTCCAACCAAAGGTGTTGGAAAGAGGCGGAGGCGGCGACCCCCCTCTGCGCAATCCACAGTCTCTACACTCAGCCCTGCAAGCATGGCAGAGCGTGCCAACCTGGCTGAGGTCCAAGCTCAGCAGGAATCCCGTCGCAGTGGAGAAGAGCACAACTCCCAGTGTTGATGGGATGAAGTAATTGCACACGCTGACGCCAGCAGACACAGCAAACATCAACAGCAGCCTGTGAGGAAGGCATGTACACACAAGCCGTCAGGCAGGCAAAAAGCCTCGATTGGAACTATTATAACAGATGGTAGATAGTACAGTGCAAAAATCTTCTCTGCAGCCATGTGAGGCAATCCTAACATTATTTACTTTATTATTTTGTGAGTATTACTTCTCGTAGTTCAAATTGGAGGTCATCATTAATAACATGCTGTAGGATATGACTTTAGGGATTATATTGAGCCTTTATTCATATTTACAGTGGACGTGCTATGCCATGTCTTGCGCATGCGTGTAATTGCATCAGTTAAATTAATAAAGTCATTGTATAGATATAACATGAGTTCAAAAGAAAAGTTACTAAAGATGGTGAGAAACTCTCTTGAATTCAAGAAATAACTATGAAGGTGGTCTCCGTGTGGCTCTCCCTTGCACTCAGTCTTCAAAAAACGTTAAAGTGATGTTAAATGTAGGATTCACAATTGCAACATACACACAGCAGGGTATGATCCCGAATTCAGATTATTTGGTTAACTACGATCTTTTAAGTTTCTTCAACAATGGTTGAAGTAGCGTCGTACCGCCATAGCAATGTTGCTGTTTCAAGTGGTTGATAAAGTTTGATGTGTTGAATCTTTATGTTTTTTCCTACTTGTGTGAAAAGTATGCAGAACGTTTAGTGCAAAGAGAATGTGAAATGTCTTCCTCACACGATCGACGCCACCTTTGTTTACAAGGAGCTCGGGGAAGACAGGCGTTTACAGCACTTAGGAGAAAAGAGTGCTTCTTTTGCTCACTCTAACACACTCACAGCACAGTAGGGGTAATCTCGCTTTATTAAAGCACTTTTTTTATCTGCTATCAGGGTTATTTTGTAATGTTATTGTCATAATTCCCTATATGGGACCAAAATTTATCATCCAATATTTTATCGGGATCAATTTGCTTCGGTTTACAAACTACTGTATTCAGTCTCCGTCGCACCTTTTGGAATGGATTACTAACAAAAACGGAACTACCACTGTTTTTATATCAGTAGTGTCCAAACTTAAGTGAAGGCCACATAGAAAAATATTGAAAGACATGAGGCGCCTAAGTCGATTAACATTTTGTACATTAAAGATTCTAAAAACCTTTCCAATGTAGGTCTATACAAGCTAAGCTATCTGATCAAAACCTCCACATCATAGCTTTGGGTTAAAGTTGACAAAGCAAATTAGTGTACCGGTAATGTTGAATAATATCTAATTATTTATGAAATATCTTCCAAAATAAACTTTGAGAATACGCCATGGGTCAGTAAAAAAATAAGAATGGCCCTTTGCTTACCCCTGATTTATTTACTGTGTAAATGAAACCAGCATTACAGTCATTCAACGACTCAGCTTTGTTTCACATGTCCATGACCAACCGTACTTGGCCCCAGCCCACCTCTTCCAATTGTGGCAGAAGAGGGGAAGTGTAGCGATCTTGAGTGTGGATCAGAACATTCACCCTAGCCAACATTAGGTGCCAAGTTGGCCCAACCTAAGGATGGTCGATATGGCCCGATATCTATATTGCGATATATATTGCAGACTTCTGCAATAATTATATATATATCACAGTATATTATTTGGTGTATAAATAGTAATAGAACCATTTCAAAACGAGTTACAAAGGCTCCTAATTTGGCTCCTGACATATGCGGTAACATTTTACATAATTTCCAGTTGTATCAAAACTATTATTAATCTACTTGCCAATTTACTGTTGATAGCTGGTTACTTTCTGTTGTTACATGGTTTTATCTACACTTCTGTTAAAATGTAATGAGGACTTATTCTTCTGTTGTTTGTTGATACATTACATCAGTTTTGGACAATACTATACATTTGGGTATCGATCCAATACAAAGTAGTTACAGGTGCAGTGTTGGCTATACCAATGCCAATAAGAATACATTTGGTGTTTGCACTTAACGTCCTCATGTCTCCAGGGACTTATTTTTCTGAGTTTGTAAACAATAACAACAAAATATTTTTGATGATAAAATATAGTCTGGAGACATATACTTTGTTTTGTTAGTGTTAATATTTGTATCGATCCGCCCACCTTTGATTACATTCAAAAGCTCTGGCCTGCGGTTAGCATATCCTCCAACAGTGTGTAGTGTAGCATTAGCGATTACAGGTCCTCCATTGATAATCTTACTTATAGGAAACAGTTTATTTTCCGCCATGGACGCTAGGATTCCTGACTTAGAAGTGACTCTGCACAATGGAGGGACATTAGGCGCCGATCTACATTTCTGCCAGTGGGTGCTCGGTGTGACTGTGTATCAAAAAAAATAATATAGACTTTTAGCATAGTTAATATCCCATATGATTTGTGGCTTTATTATTTTTTTAAACGGACCAAACTTGCCACAAAATTAACTACAACAACATTGATTTTTAAAATATTATTTTAAAGATTGAAAGTTGCCATCAATCCCATGTGGGTGCTCGGGATCGGCGCCTATGTTAGGCACTAGAGAGAATCTTACAGTGTGTTGAAGACACGTTCATTTGCAAGTCACTGTCAAATTTGCGGGACGCAGCTAGTATGTGTCATCAACATGTATTACCCCGATATAATCATCGTATTAAAAGCGCTATCGTCAGCCAAATTTAGATCATTTATATCATCTATACAGCGCAACGCTAGCCGAACCACGGAACAAATACGAGTTAGATGGTATCCACTCCTCAGACTTTTGCACACTACTCACCCTATGAATAAGAAGTATAATTTTAATAAACCTGAGGTTGCTTGACATTGGGGAGCCTCCTAATCCAAACACAAGCACCTGCTCCATACCCCACAGGAACAAGGCGTCCAGAGGAGGAAGTATTCCGAGTGCCCACAGCAGAGGTAGGAAGAGAAAAAGCACATGAAGAATTTGGCTGGCAAGCTGGAGCTCAGGAACCGGACCTGAGAACCTAAACACAAGAAAATACAACAAAATGTCAATAATGGATTTGAATGACGATTGAAAGACTTTGTTTAGGTTTTTTACCTGTCTGCCAAGTCCACAACAATAAAGATGAAAATGTAGAGGGGTCGCGTGAGTGGGGTAATCTCGTAAGTGTCCTGTGCCTGGAAAGTAGCCGTCTCGGTGGCTGTATTTACAACAAGGGAGTATTCTGCTATACACAGAGTCACCCAGCTGAGAACAAAAACGACCAAGGACACACCAATGCTGCCATAGAGAGCAGTCAGTCTGCCAAGGAGCACGTACCATGTCCCAAACCCACACAGCAGCCCTGCCAGTACTGTATGCAACACCACATTCAGCCCAAATCTCTTACCGGGGACAATAAATCGGACTGTCTCGGGGCTGGAGCAGTGTGTGAATTCCACTTCCTCTTCATCAACTAGGATGTTGGGCGCACCAAGCCTCTCCACTGCGCCGCTCTGTCGTCCAGCATACAACGCTACAGCCTGAACGCCCGCCGCCGCTCCGAACATCAGCACGCCGGATAGAAGTGCGGCATAGACCGCCTGAAGCAGCTGCAACTGGCAGAGGAGTGTGCCAACGCCCCCGAACAGCCATGGCGTCAAGAAGAGGACGGCCTGATTGACGTAGACGTACGGCGGAGCGCAGTAGCCCAACTTAAAGCGTGGACCCCCCAACACTGTCTGGGGAAAACGCTTCCAGAAGAACTCCTGCTTGTACTCATTGAGAAGGGGCACATCTGGCCCCATTCTGACCATTCCTGAAAGGGTGGCAGGTCATCTCCACACAGCTGAAGGAGGGTTTCCAGTCACTATCTCCATGATAGGAAGCTGCGATGAACCACACCTTCCACTAAGGACAAATTGAGATGCATTGTTTACTATCAAATGATAATTTGTGTATGTGAAAACATCCATCCATTTCTACCGCTTGTCCCTTTAACATTACTGAACAAATTACTTGAATATATATAACATTCAGTATAAATTAGACAAGTTTACTCAAATTAACTAACTAACACTAGTTAATTTTGCAACTACTGTAGACAACAAGGACGATAAAAGTGGTTTGGTACAAGTGGTGTAATCTGTATAGCAACAGCCACCGTGTTGTCAAGAAAACACACGGGCGCTGGACTAAAGATGTGCTAACGTGTGTTGTTAAAGTTACAGTCATTGATATTTAGAGAACATTCTCGTACAGACGAAACAAAGTAAATTGTTTCTAGTCTCTGGTCTTATTGTAGTGCCAGTTTAGCTAGCTGTATTGTTAGCGATAGTAGCCAGTTTCCACGTAAATCAGACGGTTAGCGTGTTATTCATATACATTGTGGTCATTTGTCGAGTTAGAATGACGCTAGTGTGGTGTGAGCTCACCGTTATACGTAAAATCATCCAGCAAAGCGACACTTTGTGTTGTTTTCAATGGGATAGATTATTATGTCAACAAAATAGCGTTAGCTGCTTGCCGAATGCAATAGACCCAAGCAACATAGACATGACGCGCACACTGTCTGTAGCCAATGAACGTGAAGGCGAAAAGAGTAAAGGCCATAGACATCTTATAAGTAGACGCAGCATCGAGCGCTACTGCCTACTGGCGCTGATGAGACGCGGGGCTGCCATCTTGGAGTGGTGATCCACTCCACTCAGTGCAATTCATTTGGCAGGAGCAATGAACTGTCAGCGCATTTAATTCATTTTACCTCACTGAATACCACTGATTTTCACGCAGTTTTTTGTCATACATGTAGCTATGATAAAGGACACATGTTTTATTATTCATAGTTTGCTTAACAGTAATATAATATTCTTATATGCTATAAATGACCAGACGTCCGAGATCAAAACTGGGAATATAATCACAGAGAAGGGGAAAAAAACGGTCAGCTATTTTTAATTTCAATAAACAATATGATTAGGTTATATATACATGCGTATATCCTACATAAACAATGTATGAATACATTAGATATCTATATATCTTATGGACCTATAGACTATCTCTGTTGCTGCAGCAGCAGCGAGTTTATTCTGTCTTGATACTTTGTATTGATATTTTGTATTACATTCTTCCCTTAAATGATCATGTTTACAGTGATTGTCTTATATGTATTTTTTATGTATGTCGCTTTGGATAAAGGCGTCTGCCAAATACTTAAACATAAACATATATAAACACCTGAAAGTCTTTTTATCGGCTAAAACCACCAATCTGTTTTACTGGATTCAGAATTAAACCAAATTCTGTTTTACCCAACAATGTTAGTATTTGAATATTGGTACTTGAAGACTTATTCCTGGTTACAATTATACTGTTAAGAAAGTATTGTCTTATACTTTGCCCATACTTGCCAACCCTCCCGAATTTTCTGGGATACTCCCGAAATTCAGCGCCTCTCCCGAAAACCTCCCGGGACAAATATTCTCCCGAAAATCTCACGATTTTCAGCCACAGCTGGAGGCCCCGCCCCCTCCAGCTCCATGCGGACCTGAGTGAGCACAGCCTTTTTTCATGTCCGCTTTCCCACAATATAAACAGCGTGCCTGCCCAATCACGTTATTCCATACAAGGCCTCCGGCATACCGCCGATGAGCATGGTGCAGATGGAGAAGATCTTCACGGCGTCCGTGTTGTCGCACACGTTGCCAAAGCCGACGCTGGTCAGGCTGCTGAGGGTGAAGTAGAGGGCGGCGATGGACGAGCTGCGCACCGACGGGCCGCCGACCGTGTTGTTGACGTAGGGCATCTCCAGGCGTTTGCCCAGCTCATGGAGCCATCCTCGGGGAAGAGACGGGAGGACAACAGGGTGACAAGAACCAAATCATCCAGACTAGAGATAAATTGTATTATTATGTTTATCTTACCTAAAAATAAATAAATGTATTAATTTTTTTTTAAAAAACTAAATACATTTTTACTATATTTTGCTAAAAACATCAAAATTAATTGTATTTTTATTTGTATTTTTCTGACTCCTTATTACATCCAGCCATAGAATTATACATTAAAATAAACATATTTGAAATAATTAATTTTACATGATCATAATAATTCATTTAAAATGACCATATTTAATTATTAAAATAATTGCTTGTTTATCAACAACTTTACCATTTTATTCATTACATTTTGAAGCTCTCAGAAGCCAAGTTATGTTATATTCCTTTTCATTTATTTATGCAAGTTTGAAGTATGAATTATCTAAACACAGTTTTGTTTGCATATTTTCAGGATGTATATAATATATATATATATATATATATATATATATATATATATATATATATATATATATATATATATATATATATATATATATATATATATATATATATGTATATATATATATATGAAATACTTGACTTGGTGAATTCTAGCTGTAAATATACTCCTCCCCTCTTAACCATGCCCCCAACCACGCCCCCGTCCCCAACCACGCCCCCACCTCCCGAAATCGGAGGTCTCAAGGTTGGCAAGTATGCCATCCATCCATCCATTTTTTACCGCTTATTCCCTTCGGGGTCGCGGGGGGCGCTAGAGCCTATCTTAGCTACAATCGGGCGGAAGGCGAGGTACACCCTGGACAAGTCGCCACCTCATCGCAGGTATGACTTTGCCTAAAATGAGAATGCAACATAATCAGTGGCGACTGGTGAATTTTGTTTTAGGATGGGCTAAAAGTTTTTAAACCAAACCCCTGTAGGGGCGTCATCCTCCCCCAGAAGATTTCTTTGTGATTTTCACATACAAATGAAGCATTCTGGTGCATTCTGACAAAATAATGAAGACAAAATAGAACATTTCATAGGTTTGCAGAGAACTCTATACAATATGCACACTGAAGGCATGATGCCACCATTTATTTAAACTTTATGTTATTCAAGTATGACATTTTTAAATTGAATTAATTTCATTGACAAGCAATTCTATTATGGTCATACTCTTGTTTGCTAGCGGCTACGATTTCAGTACTATTGAAGATATTTGCTCCTTCTCAACTCTGTGGTAATATTATTTTCACAAAATACAACCAATTGTCATGTCTGTGTGATCATGTTTTGTTTTAGTCATGTCCTGTTTGGTTGTGGTCACTTAGTTCCTGCTTTTTCACTCCCTTGTTTTGTTTCCATGGTTACCCATTAGTTTCACCTGTTCCACGTTTGGACTCACACACCTGTCACCAATCATGTCACTGTTATTTAAGCCTGTCTTTTTCTTTTGGTCGGCCTGGCGACATTAACTCTGTTTGACTTCTGCTACCCAGGTTACCCATGCTACCATAGTTCCATGCCAAGTGAGTTTTGTCTATTTTCATGTTCCAAGAAGGTTTTTGTTTATTGTCCATAGTTTTACCTTTGTGGTAGTTTTTGTTTCTTAGCCAAGTTTATCTCCGCCTTGAGCGCGCTTTTTGTTTGTACCCTTTTTGTAGTTAGTGTTAAAACAAAATCATGTATTTACCTCCAAGCCATGTCCGATCCAACTTTACTTGCATCTCGGGAAAACGAACAACCCATAGACCACATCTTGACAGAATGTCGCCAGCTACAAGACGTTTTTCCGCGAGAAAGTTGGACGAGGGAGCGTGGGAGGTCCGCCGCGCCATGGAGGCGGAAACGCTGCGCTTTTTCTCCGTGGAGCGCAGGTACCTGGTCTGGGGTCCTGGCGGCAAACTGGTGCCATTGAGCTCCGTGTGCCCTGACGACATTGGCGCGTCGCCACAGCCACGAAAGCGCCGCCCAAGACGAGGGACGTCGGGGAGGCCTTCCGCGAGTGTACAGAATGCGCCGCTCCCGCAGGCTCCTCCCACTCCGGGCGGTAATAGACGGCCGCCAGCCTGGCAGCTCCAAGAGGACGCCACAGACCTAGATATTTTTTTCCAAATTATTTTTCTTTTGATCACCCGCCTCCAACCAAAAACTCTAAAAACATGATAAAACATTATCAGGACATGTTTTTAGAAATCAGATCCTCTCAATCCAAGCCACCCAAATTTCATGCCCCGTCCTCCAGGACTCAAGCCACACCCAAGTCACACATTTTTTTTTCACCCACAAAAGCCCAGGTGGGGGTGGGGGGGAAGAAAGACAATTTGGACAATTTAGAGGGGAGGATTCTGCCCCCCTC